>NC_081564.1:34490246-34603950 GCF_022355385.1 Mustela nigripes | reverse complement strand
GAGCCCGATGCGGGACTCGATCCCAGAACCCCGAGATCATGACCTGAGCCGAAGGCAGCGGCTTAATCCACTGAGCCACCCAGGCGCCCCTAACCTCCTTCTTAAATGTGCAGTTTAACTTTTGCTTTTGTGTGCAAAAATTTTCTCCTCTAAATCTCATTGTGACCCATCATTTGGGGAGCTCCCAAAGAGAAAACAAAACAATGAAACACCCTAAACCCTTCATTTCCTTTCTGTTTTCCAAAGGTCAAATGCTGCAAATACTGGCCCGATGACACAGAGATATACAAAGACATTAAAGTCACCCTCATAGAAACAGAACTACTGGCAGAATACGTGATAAGAACATTCGCTGTCGAAAAGGTAAGTTTCGCACGACTTTGAAATGCTACAGTCCAGTGTTGGTGAGACGAGCCTCATTAACTTCCCTGGGATAATTTCTGTGGGGTCGCACCTGGATGCAGGTAGGCTCTAACTAGTGATGCCTCCGCCTTGCATCTTACCTCCGGTTCTAGAATAGCTCCGCTCCATCTTTGAAGCGAGTCATGCCCATTTCATAGGAATCTCTGTGTGGCTACTAAATCAAAAGAAAAGGCCGATCTGTCTCTCTCCCTTTTCTGTTGAACCAGGTTGACATTGTTCGGCCCATCTCTCTTCCTTTGTTCAAAGTTTGATAAATGTCCTTCATGTCCTATGTCCGTATGGGTTTCTCAGTGGTGAGTTCGTATCAGTGCTGAGACGCAGGTCCTAACCCCTCCTGGAATCCCTCTTCCCCCTTGAGGCTTTTCAGGCCCGTTGGATTTTGCAGGGGGCTGGGACTTACCTGGAAACTGAAGTAGACACGGGACGCGCTTGCATGAACCAGTCCTTTCATTCATCCTCACTCTCATACTGGTTTTAGCCTATGTACCTGCTGGTGTTGGGTCGTGAATGCTGTGCTGTGGCTCGACTCTGCCTCATCCCATGTGCATGGATGGGGCCTCTTCTCTGGGAAGCACTGTAGGGCATAACAGGGAATTTCCTTATTCCCTCTCTTTCTGCTGACATAGGGAGGGGCCGGAGGTGAAGCAAACTGCAGTCCATCCAGAGAAGTGGCACAGGTAGGCCGTGGGGAGAAACACGCTGCCTTCCGATCCTCACCTTGCCTTGGATGAAGGGGATACACAGTTTTGTGTCGGAGGTCCACAGACTTTTCCACCAAGAGCTGATTCCCCATAGCGGAGTCCTGCACCAGACATAACAATTTTGTGGCAAATGGGTTCTGCGAAAGCTTGCACTCAGTCAGTAACAGCAGGTCACCTCGGAGGACCCGGGCTGGCAGTGCACTGCTGGGCAGTTGGCTCTTGGCCTTCCTCTCTCATTTTCCTCACATCCAAATGCACCTTTTGGACTAACAAGCCGAGTTTTGGAAAATCAAGGAGATGGCAGCCACTGCTTTTTGGCTAATTTACCCTGATGTTTTGAACTACCTATCTGGTTTTCAATTCCATATTTGTCATAGAATCACAAGGCTGAAAAGACTTTAGTTTATTTTAATCTGTTTCTCATACTATTTAGCATTTTTTTTTTCCATTAGCCTGTCTTTTTTAATAAGTAGGCAAGAGGCTTGGAGACTTCAAAGAATGTGGAGTTCTGGTTGACTCAATTCTTCAAGTTCTGAACCTCACACTTTGATGTCTTTTTTTTTTCTTCTTAGGCAGGATTGGAGAAAAACATGTGGAGGATTTTTGTATAGCTCTTGGCAAGAGCACTCATGAATAAGTGCATTAAAACAGATAGTGATAAAAGACCCTCAATATTTTTTTTTTTAGGAAAAAAAAAATCATCCAAAGCCATCACTTAAACATGGAGTTCTTTGAACAATAGTCAGCTCTCTAATAAGCTGAAAACGCATCTCCGTTGCTAAAGGAAGGGTTTATTTGTTTCTTTGCTCTTTTTTTAACCTCTTATTGTACTCTCCTACATTCCCAGCTGCACAGAAATGTTTCTGAAATACTCAGTTATTTTAGTCGTCAGACAACAGCAAAGAGCCGGTGGAGGGAAGGGAAGAATGAGGAGCTTATTAAGGATTTGGGGGAAATCAAAATGACATGTTAGTGATTTTCTAACTGGGCAATTGGAATCTTCAAGGACCACAAATCATTAGCACTTCCGTGGATCACTTCTGGTAGGTTTTAAACTTTCTCATTCGAGGAGAAATGGAAAAACACAGAACAGTCAAGTATATACTTTGAGAGGCCTGCCCTTCTGGTTCTGTTTGGAGAGGATGTCCCTCCAAAGGGACCCAAGGTAAAAAATGGATTTGGTCTCGTCTCTGCGAAACACGCAGACATGTTGCAATTTGAAACTGCTGAGCTCTCCTTTGGCATGGGACTGTCTTCTTTTCTTTCTCCCCCAAACGTTGACTCAAAGCTAGATAGATTTTAAATAACAAAGTTGCCATCATGTCTGGAAGAAGACAGAGCTCCATGGGAAGTCTCCATGGGTGTAGGCTGCCCCCGGAATCGATCCCTGACTATCCTGGCAGAAAGGAAGCTGACAATAGCTACCAAAATCTCTTTTCCCAGGAGGTGCCAGAGAAGAGGCAGTGGGAATGTGGGCCTGCCTTTCAAAGGCAGAACATGTAGTTGATGATTGATTCATTCCACAGATGTTGGATGTTGGAGCTAAGTGCTGTCATGCCTTGGTTTCTTCCTTCCGATTGTATTTCCATGGAAAATGAAGGAAATATCACCTGCTTATGTGGCATTAATACCTGCTCTAGTGAAAAGGAAATTAAAAATATAATTGATATCAAGTTGGGATATTTGGACTGTAATCAGTGATCGCATCAATGATTTTTTTTCCCCAAAATATATTACAGAACAGTAAAAGGAGAAATTGCCGCATTGATGAGCAGGAAGGAAAGTTGGCTCAGAAGCCATTGCCTTTGCTACTCTTGTCAATAGTGAATATTTTAGAGGGTGCAGGCTTATTTTAGGAAAACGTTTTCTGCATGCCAGAAACTGACATTTACCTTGCTCAGAAAATGAGTCTTAAGAGAGATCAGTGGGGGGCCATCTCCTGATGGCTGGAGTTCCGGATTTAGAGGATGCTGGAGATAAAATCTAGCACAGCTAGGAAGTGAAGATCTCAAAAAATAAACAAATGCCCTTTGGTCCTCTTGGGAATAAATAAATATTTATGACAGGCTTTCCCGCTTCATGGAACCATCCCTGCCCCAGTCATAGGTAAAGGTCAAGGGAGCTCTCTAGGGGGTTGGAGGGTGATACAGGCTCAACCATTTGTCTTCTGGTGGAGACTTTGGGCCTGGCCAAAGTGTTACCATGGTTTAAGTAATAAGAGATGTGGACTCCTAACCACTGAGTAAAATTTCTCTGGAGTCCCAAAGCATAGTTAGTAGACAACAGTGTAGATTACCATTTCTGAATCCCTGATGGCTTAATTCCTTAATACTTAAACTCCATTAAAGATTAGCATGATTTTCAAAAAGAAATTAAGCTTCAGAATTTATGGGTTATTAAACTAAGACATAGTAACACCTTGATAGCACACAAGTCTTATCTTAAAATCTGTAATTATTTGCAGGGCGCCTGGGTGGCTCAGATGGTTAAGTGTCTGCCTTTGGCTCAGGTCATGATCCCAGGGTTCTGGGATCAAGCTCCTGCATCAGGCTCTCTGCTCAGTGGGGAGCCTGCTTCTCCCGCCAACCCTCCTTCAGCTTGCCTCTCTCTCTAGGTCAAATAAATAAATAAAATCTTTAAAAAAACACACACATACACACACACACACAACTAATTATTGCATCTTTTAGTCTTTCTCGACACATTAAATATTCTGAATTTCTTAAAAAAAAATCTGCATTTCTTCTTTGCTTAACTAAGTATATGTGAACAATGGCCAATAGCGAATGTGACAGGGTTCGTGGGTATTTAATATTAAGATAGAATAAAACCAGACTCAGGGCCCAACACAGAGATGGTATTCAGTAAGCGGTCACTAAATAAGAGAAAGGAAAAAGCCAAATTTGATCCCAGGTTTACAAATCCCTCCTTGATTTTGGAAGTAATGTTTTCTCCAAAACAGATTTCTGTTTTACAACACAGACTTAATACATAGGTTCACAGAAAAAAACTGATGGATATAAATCAACTTTATTCTTTTCAAAATGAGAGTAAATTAAAAAAAAAAAAAGCCCTTCAAGTCTTTTTCCTTCAGTTCAGGAGGGAGGCAGCCCTTCCTCTTCAACTTGCTGATCTAACAGAATTCCAGGGAAATCACTCTTGATATCCATGGTAGACATTTGCTGCCCTGACTCTTTGCCACAAGCCCACCATTTTGGCAACTTGAAGACAGGAAACACTATCTCATAGCTCTGTGTCCGCAGCATCTAGAGTCATGTTTGCAGCATTGCCTTCACTCCGGTGGTTGGTGATTGGCTGAATGGAGTTAATGTTTATCCATATTAGAAAGAGAAGCCCAACAAACTTGAGGCACAAATGAAAATTCCTTCTCTGGCCTCTCTAGTTGGAAAGCGGTCCTCATTCATTCTTCCAGGGACATTCTCTATGCACGCACAGCGTATGCTCTGCTCGAGTGCCTGGTGTGAGAAGGTACCAGAATACAGAAGAGCTCAACCAGGTTCCTCCTGCATTTCAGAGGCTGGTCGCGAACCTACAAATACCCTTGAATTCCTTCAGGTCCCTCTTCTGTGCCTCTCTATCTCTGTGGACTTGCACTTCACACCACAGGCTCTAAGTGACATACAAACTGTTAGAGCCTACTTTGTAGAAAGGAATTTCGAGGAATCGGAGATGCACTCGTTTGCTACAGTTGCACCTGTAAATTAGCATTTTCCCTCAAACGTTCCCCCCACCTTGCACCCCCATTACCAGCTTCCCACCTGGAATAAGGCTTCCCAAGTGTATGTTAAATCTAAGAACAACCTTCTCCCAGCAAAGCCAAGCTTCCTAGCCTTAGGCTTACTGACTGTTTCAGTGTACTTGACCTTCTCATAGTTGCTCATCATTTATTTTGCTTTGTTCTCTTCCTTGCCCTGCTCACCGATCGATGGCAGAGAGGTGTTCATGAAATCCGGGAGATCAGACAGTTTCACTTCACTGGTTGGCCGGATCACGGGGTCCCCTATCATGCCACAGGGCTGCTGGGGTTCGTCCGGCAGGTCAAATCCAAGAGCCCGCCCAACGCAGGCCCGCTGGTGGTGCACTGCAGGTAAGTGGAGCACCCAGAGCCTCTCAAAAGGAGCTCTGTAGGACACGGAGGGTACGGGGCTCTTTTGGAGCGATGACAGTATTTTGGAACGCAATAGAGGTGATGGTTGCACCACATTGTGAAGGTGCTGAATGGCACTGAACGACACGCTTCAGAATGGTTCATGTTATGGGATCGGACTCTCACCATAGCAAGGATGTAAAAGAAGCAGAAGCACAGGGGTCCTTTTTCCTCAGCTGACAGAGCCCTCTTTTCACCCAGTGCCGGCGCAGGGAGGACCGGCTGTTTCATCGTGATTGATATCATGTTGGACATGGCGGAAAGGGAAGGCGTGGTTGACATCTACAACTGCGTGCGGGAGCTGCGGTCTCGGAGGGTGAACATGGTGCAGACAGAGGTAGTCCTGCTCCCCGCCCAGCCTCGGGCTTGGTCCCCCGCGCCCCCCACGCCCCACCTCCCAGAGCCACATGGGGAAGAAACACTGACAATTCTCTCTTCAAAACTCCCCAGAAGAAAAAGTGATAAATGTGGCAATCTCTCTCTCCTTCTTCCTCCCTCCCCCACTTCTTTCTCTTCTCCTTTCATAAACAAAAAAAGGCCAGGAGTCTCCCAGGTCACAGAATCTGCAGCCAGGAACCTAAATTTACCCATGCTTTTGTACCAAGGGCCCCTGTAGAGTCTCTATGTTAAGCTTTCAGGGATTTGGTGCTATTTTCTTTTCTTTTCTTTTCTTTTTTTTTAAGTTTAAACTAGCTAGTAACTTACCAGAGCAAGACGACTCCTAAGAATAGCGAGGTGTTTGCCAAGTGGCTTAAGGCTAATCTCTGTACACTTGGTTCTTTTCCTACTGTCCCTACAAATTCTGCCCAGTGGCTTGGCATCATGGGAATTTGCTCATTTTGTAGAAATAGCCCATACTGACTAGTACTTCTATAGATCAGAATTCAAAGTGTTTCAGGAATTTAAGTGTTTGAGAAAAAAATAAAATTACATCCTGCCCCCCCAAAATTCATATTTTTACTTAATATTTGCTTGTTTTAAGTAGGCATTATATCCACCACCTAGGAAAAATGATTCATAAAACAGAATGAAGGGATGCCTGTGTGGCTTAATCCATTAAGCAGCTACTTTCGGCTCAGGTTATGACCTCAGGGTCCTGGGATCAAGCCCCCCTGGGGTCAGGTTCTCTGCTCAGTGGGGACTCTGCTTCTCCCTCTCCCTCTGCCTGTCCCCCCCACTCATGCTCCCACACATATGCGCTCTCTCAAATAAATAAATAAAATCTTTTAAAAAAAAAAAAAAGAAAGCAGATTACAGACTAAAGAATCTTTCCCATTTAGATTTTGCATTAAAGTTTACAAAAGCCACTGGTTTCAAGTTTATAAAAACCAAATTCCATTTTCAAATAACTTAAATAAAAATAGCAGGAACTCTAAACACTTCCATCATCTTTTCTCTAGAGTAGGGATTCTTTGCTTTAAAGATGATAATGATAGTAATGTATTTTTTAATGTATTTTACAACCGATCAAATGTTGTCACATCCCCTTTCCTGCTTGCTCTGTTTCTAAGGACTAGACTCCTTTTGAGAATTAAGAGTCCTCATAATTTATATAAATTAAAGTAAAAAGTAATTAGACTCCTTTTGCATCCCATATAATTAAAGATCAATAATAAATATGGTAAAACTTTATTGATTAATTGTAAAAGTCTGCGCCAGTTCAGGAGAGGGCCCTTTTGTTTTTGTAAGCCGTGGACTAGTGCCCACAGGCAAGAGCTCTTCCCTGGACCCATAAGGACTGTGGTAACTGTCACATTGATGCTTCAAAAGAAGTAGTTTTAAGTGCTTGGAACTATTTATTTTCATAGTGATGTCAAGTTTCCCTGGACGTTCTTTGCACTGTTGATTTGGTTAGCAAATACCTCTTTGCAGGAGAGACAGGAGATTCTGCTCCTCTCCTCACCTGAGTCCCAAACTCGTGGGCGCAGAATGACAGAGGTATAAGCCACAGCTACTGTAGCATGACAGAGCTTGCCCTGGGATTTGTCAGCATCCGCGTGGCTTTCATCAGTCTGTTTCATGCTTCTGCGCTGAGCCCGGGTGTCCCTTCCTCCTGTTGCGCTCTGCGTGTAACCAGTTAGGATACCTGCCAGCTCGCGCTGCACGCGTAACCAGTTAGGGTACATGCCAGCCATCCCACGTGGGCTTCAGCGGGATCCCCCCCTCACCACGGTCAAGTCCTCCTACGTGGTTTCACTGTGGCGGGAGTGGATTGTCCCTGATGGACCACTATCCGGTTCTCATGTCTTTACAAGGGGCTGTCTGCCCTTCCCTAGTTCTCGCAACCCACCTGGTTTCTCTGTTACTAACCCATGCCCTCTGCTTCTCCAGGAACAGTATGTGTTTATCCATGATGCCATCCTGGAAGCCTGTCTTTGTGGAGACACCTCGGTCCCTGCTTCCCAAGTTCGGTCTCTGTATTATGACATGAACAAACTGGATCCGCAGACTAACTCCAGCCAGATTAAAGAGGAGTTCCGGGTAAGTGGTGCGAAAGGGAGAGGCAGCTGGCTGAGACTTTGCTCCTTCAGAAGTCTCTCGAAGTCAGCCCTGGAACCCCTGAGTCCATACAGAGCTTATCAGCCTCGGCATTACTGACATTTTGGGCCGGCTGCTTCTTGGCTGTGGGTATGATCCTGTAGGATGTTTAATGGCACCCTGGCTTCTACTCACTGGGTGCTGGGAGACCTCCACCACACCAGTAGCGACAACCAAAACTCTGTGCGGACATGGTTAGGGGGCCCTGGGAGCAAAGGGACCTGGTTGAGAGCCACTGGTCTAGCAGAGCCATAAACCCCTTTGCAGGCAGCTGGACAGTGCAACGTGGGTGCAGCCAGACCCAGCAAGGGGCACTCACCCTATTCGGTGGGCGGTCTAAGTGTACCTGGCTCTAAGTTACACCCTATCCAACCTCTTCCTCCCAAGCACCCAGACAGAATTGCAGCCCTCCTCAGACCGGATGACATGTGATCCAATCCTCCAGATCCCTGAGGGCCCTTGCATGTGATGGGCGCTGTCTGTGGACAAAATCCAGGGGAGAGGAAAGGGCACTGCATGGGGGGGGGTGCTGAGTGTGTGGGGGCGGGGGACAGGGAGCCCCCTTCAGGTGGTGGCTGAGGACACTCAGATCTGCCCAAGTGCGAAGGTGAGACGGTTACCCCTGTGGTCGCATGCTGTTGCACAGACCCTGAACATGGTGACGCCCACGCTGCGCGTGGAAGACTGCAGCATTGCGCTGCTGCCACGGAACCATGAGAAGAACCGCTGCATGGACATCCTGCCCCCAGACCGCTGCCTGCCCTTCCTCATCACTATCGACGGGGAGAGCAGCAACTACATCAACGCCGCGCTCATGGACGTAAGCCCGGGGGCCCTGCCCCCACCTTGCCCCGAAGGAAATAGGGAGCCCTTCCTCTTCCCTCCCCTGTTTGTTGGTTTTCTTTTTTCTTTTTTTCAAAGATTTTATTTATTTATTTGACAGACAGAGATCATAAGTAGGCAGAGAGCCAGGCAGAGAGAGAGGGGGAAGCAGGCTCCCTGCTGAGCAGAGAGCCCAAATGTGGGGCTCCATCCAGGACCCTGGGATCATGCATGACTCCAGCTGAAGGCAGAGGCTTTAACCCACTGAGCCACCCAGGCTCCCCTTGTTGGTTTTCTTAAGCACAAACCATCTTCCACGCAAAGCGCGTACCAGATGCCACGGACGTTTCTGCGTCAGGGCGGATGATCTCGGGCTCTCGAAGGCCACCAGTCGGGAGGTATTGATAAATGAAACATGTCCCAGGGACTCTCTGAGCACTTAAATTTTTAACCCGCGGGCCGGAGAGCGAGAGACAGCTATTAAGTCCCTAAGGCAGTGAAGTGGGATAATATGGTTCGCAGCATTATTTTCATTCCCTGTCCTCCTAATTTAGGCAGTAATTAACACAGGGGGGAAAAATGGTCTGTCAGGACAGATAGCACACAACTCATTACTTCCTGTCAGTCTGTTTACTTCTAACTGAATGAACATTTGCTGTTCGATTGATGGGAAAAGTAAATGGATATTTTCAGGGCTAATACAGAAACTCAAATTCTGTTGGTGTGGTATCAGTAAAAAGGTACTTAAATTTACTTGAAGCTCTCCAGAGATGTAAAAAGCTTGTATATCCTTCTGTGGCCGGAATGAGTAACACCGTCACCCCTATAAATGACCCTCAAACAAATTTTAGGAAAGACAGAAGTATTTTCATCGTACCTACTTTGTAAAATTACATTTTCTCGGGACACCTGGGTGGCTCAGTGGGTTAAAGTCTCTGCCTTCGGCTCAGGTCATGATCTCGGGGTCCTGGGATCAAGCCCCATATCGGGCTCTCTGCTCAGCAGGGAGCCTGCTTCCTCTCTCTCTCTCTCTCTCTCTGCCTACTTGTGATCTCTGTCTATCAAATAAATAAATAAAATCTTTTTAAAGAAATTACGTTTTCTCCATTAAAATGCTTACTCACAGAGCTGATATTGCCTTTCTAGCAGATACATCAAAAAATTTCTAAGGGCTACTTATTAAGTTTTTCTGGTGTCAAAGTGAGAATACTTTATCATTACTATTCTGCAGATCATACTTTATCATTACTATTCCGCAGATCAGTCTATATTTAGTCTGTTTGGGTGTGGACAGGGGTGCTGTGATTCATCTGTTGTTAAATGTGCCCAGAATTCTGTGTCACAAATTTCCACATGCACAAGATAACCAAAGCTTCCTCCCCTTCTGTGTTCCTGGGTAATATCTGGCCCTTTCTTGTTTGTGTTTGCAGAGTTATAAACAGCCTTCAGCTTTCATAGTGACGCAGCATCCTTTGCCAAACACAGTGAAAGACTTCTGGAGACTGGTCCTGGATTATCACTGCACGTCTGTGGTCATGCTCAATGATGTGGACCCTGCTCAGGTGAGACTCCTGCCCACGGTCAGCTCTGGGTTTGTTCTGTTTGCACATCGAGACACGCAGGTCCCCGTGCCGGGTCCTGAACGCCAGGTGACAGGTGGGAGGCAGAGCTGAAAATGCAAATGTGAAAATCAGATGGAATTAGGGATGGGAGCAAAAGTAATCTGAAACCAAAATGACAGATTGAGATCATAGATAGTGGAAGTGACAAGCAGGACAGGTTCAGAAATTGGCTGCTCCCAAAGGTTGGAAATACAGACTAGAGGGAGATACAGGGTAATGGGTGGAGTCAGAGCTGTGGGATGAGGCACCAAACAGAGCCCGCAAACCAGGGAGCTCTGAAGAAAGTGCAGCAGCACCGAGTGCAGCCCCTCGCCCATCCAGGAGAAGCCGCGTCCTTCTGGGGAATGGCTCGCTGGAGCCTGCAGGTGGAGAAGGTCATGCTGGGGTGACACTGGAGACCAGCAAGTGATTTTAAGGGACAACAATTACTTTTGTCAACTCTTTGGTAAAGATAGCATAAAGGAATAAAACCGGGACTTGAACACAAAAGCGCAGGATGATCAATGGGGCTTTCCCCTAGCTGCTGTCCTTATACATAAAAAGAGAAAGAATAGGGCTGTGATGGCTCGATACTAGTGATGGGGTTAGAAACATTCCCCTAAAGGGACTTGTCGGCAGGCATTGGCACAGTGGCCCTATAGGTGAATTTATTGCATTCGGGGACGGGTACACTGGTCTTGTACTTAACTGCCATGACAGAGGGCATTGTGGGAAAGATAGGCTTCTCATGTTTTAAGAATAAACTTGTTCTGAAACTGAATTAATTCTCTATCTGTATAGAGACAAGTTTAAAAAAGAAAAAAAGGCGGGGGGTGTGGGGGTCTGAAGTGTTTCAACATCCAGCCTGGACAAGGTTTTTCCTTCCTAAAATCCATTTTATTGTCATCAGTGTGCCATAAATTCCGTGGGCATTCACTTCAGTTCTATCATGTTTTTAATTATGTTTGAGGCCCTACATGATATTGTTAAGGCTCTAGCCTGAAATCTAGTGAATGAAATAATAATGATAATCCTTGTCCTCATCTAGTCCTTTTTGCTTAAGAAGCTTAAATATTTGAGAAGTCTTCCACACTGATCCCCTCTGAAAGAGATTGTAGCCATTTTTAAAGACAAGCAGACACCACAGTTCAGGGAACTTCAAAGGCCCAACTCAAAATAGCACTAGGGATCCTGATTTTCTAACTCACAATGCCATGGGTTAAATTTCACTAATTCAAGAGTCTTCAGCCAAAGACCATTAAAGGACAAGTGACTGTTCCCTCTTCAGAATCATTTCCTTTCCCCAAATGTGAATCCTGGAACGTAGTGACACACTGCCTTTTTCATATCAGTGCATCAGACATTAGTGACTTCCACATGTTCTTTTTTTTTAAATTTTTTAAATTAACATATAATGTATTATTAGCCCCAGGGGTACAGGTCTGTGAATCGCCAGATTTACACACTTCACAGCACTCACCATAGCACATACCCTCCCCAATGTCCATAACCCCACCACCCTCTCCCTCACCTACCCCACCCCCAGCAACTCTCAGTTTGTTTTGTGAGATTAAGAGCCTCTTATGTTTTGTCTCCCTCCTGATCCCATCTTGTTTCATTTTCCACATGTTCTTTTTGAACGATGGTATTGGAATTCTAAAGCCGCATTCTAAACGCGAACTGTCTGGATTCAAACCAAGCCTTGGCCGACCCTGGTCGGAGAGACAAAGAGTCCAGTTCCAGTCGGCAGACAGAGCTGATTTTCAGAGTGAGAGAAAGAGGCTCCTGGGACACAGTCATTTAGAGAACACTAAACTGAGCATTTGAACTTGACGTCTCTGCAGTTGTACAAGAATAGCACTCAACTATTTTAAGTATTTATAGGTCCGGTTCATGGACGTGTTATGCACCATTTAAGCCATTTTCTACACGGTTTACTTGGGCTGAGTGCAGAATGTCGTGTGCCAAGAATCACGTGCTGCCCTGGGCCATTCATATTTCTCTGGTGCAAGTGACGAGCTTTAATCAGGGCTTGAACTGAGAGAACAAGCAGGAAGCACAGCTAGCTCATTCTGGAGAAAAATGGGCAGAATGGTTCAAATGTGCATGGTAGGACTTTTATTACCATCTCAACTTCCCGTCGTAACACCTGTTAATTTTAACAGCGGGCACGCTTGGGTATGAAGAGAAAATAAACATCAGCATGCTGTTATTTGACAAGGCAGTCTTAGAACTTGTCCCCAGGAAGTGCTGGTGTGGAAGGGAAATTTTTATGGAAGCATTATTTTAAAATAAATAAATGTAATTTTTAAAAATTCTATAGACTTAGCTATTCTGGCCTCCTTCTTGATCATAAAGTTCAAACCTTCAACTTCTTTGTTATAGAGATTGCTGTTTCAGTGACCTACTGTTAGCTGAAAACTATCTTGCAATCTTGGGTATAAATCAACCTTTGTAACCTTTAGCAACAAAGTTTTAAATACTTCGGAAAATAAAGTCATCCAAAAAAGGAAATTCAACGAGCAATTCTCTTTCCATGGTACATCATTCTGCTTAAACTGAGATAGATTTTTCATCTGCTCTTGTCCCAATAGAACCCAGTTATAAGATAATGAGGTAATTCCCTCTTGGCTCCCCACAAGCCATTTGTCCCTTGGGTAAATCAGAAAGATAAAAATTAAACTCTGCTCCTGAATACCAAGTCCCAAAAGAAGTTTAATTTCAGACTTTAAAGGCCTATTAGTATCTCAGGGCTTCAGAAAAAGGAAACGTCCTGGGGGTTCTTCCCACCTATTTGCAAGTTGAGTGTTTCTGTGCGTTGGTAACAAACAAAGGCCACCTCTTTCAAAAGCCACCCTTCCCAGCATCCCTCCTTCTCCTAAGTTGGACATCATGTTCACACAAAGTTCTGGTGACCCAGTCTCACCAGTGGGGGATTTGGACCAGATCATGAAAGTGCAAACTAACACGGTTATCAGTGTCTTGTCAGTGAATGGCCCAATTCCCAAAAGTGATTACAGATTACAAGGCAAGCCCGCATGAGGGAGGTTGGAGACCTGGGTGTCAGTAGGAACGTGCGCCATCTCAGGTGTCTTGGCTCCTGTGATAGGATCCAGTGGTATCTCCCCACGGCCAGGTAAAGGCATGCAGAAGAGACCTTACAATGGGCAGTCTTGAACAGCATCCCCATGGCCTCCTTGGAAAACAGGATGGCTCAGGACTTAAAGATGCTATCTGAGAAAATGAAGAAAAAAGTAATAGAGGGACAGGTGAAGCTGAGGAATCAGCCAACAAGGAAGCCCTGAAGCCTACTTGCTAGGAGAAAGAGAGAAAAGAAAGTGAAGCCAATAGAGGAAGTATTGAGGCCTACTGAATGTCAATAGTGACCACATCCAAACTGTTAGGAGTCAGTTTATTCCTATAATTAACCTCACGTTTCTGTGTTTTGAATTCAGTTGTGTCCGCAGTACTGGCCAGAGAATGGAGTTCACAGACATGGCCCCATCCAAGTGGAATTTGTTTCTGCTGACTTAGAAGAAGACATCATCAGCAGGATATTCCGTATTTATAATGCAGCCAGAGTAAGACTCACAGCTAACCTCACTTATGTTCTGCTTTCATTATTTTCTCATTCGCTGAACAGCTAGGGTGCCCACTCTGTGTCAGTCACCGGTTAGGATTTTGGAATACATTCTAGGTATTTGTGAACAAAACAAAGCTCCCCGACCTTATGGAGCTTACATTCTTATGGGAGAAAACAGACAATAAGTAACAGATATAATCGATATTATAATAGACATAGTATGTTAGAAGCAGTAAATGCTATAGGGAAAAAAGTAGGGAGATAGAGAGCACTAAGGCCATGAAAAGGAGGGAGAAGAAGTCCCTGTCTTAACTAGATGTCCATATGAGCAAAGACCCAACTGAAGTGAGGGAGCAGCCACATGGCTGTCTGTGGAGATAGCTTTGCAAGCAGAAGCAAGGTCCGTGCAAAGGCCCTGAGGTAGGGCCTCCTCTGGTAAGGTCCACAAACAATGACAAGGCTGATGTGGATAGAGCACAGTAAGCGAAGATGAGAGTAGCTAATAGAGTTGTCCTCCTAGAGGGAAAGTGGCCAAGGGTGGGGGTTCTAGGGGACAGAGACCATGTAGGATGTCCAGGCCACTGCCAGGACTGGGGCTTTTGCTGTAAAGGAAATGAGAAGCCAGTACAGGGTTGAGTAGAGAAGAATCACATGATTAAAAAGGAGGACTCTACCTTCCAGGTTGAGAACAGATCAGTCAGGAGGCCCTTCTAATAATCCAAATGAGAAGTGACCACAGGAGGATGAAGTGGCAGCAGGTGGAGGTACATGAGGCAGAGAGATGCTGATATATTCTGGCAGAGCCAGCAGGGTTTGAGAATAGGCTGGATCCCAGGCAGTAGGGGGTGGGTCTCAAGATTTAGGTCTTGAGAAATGGACCAATGGAATTGATGTTACCCGAGTTGGGGAAGGCTGCGGGTATGAGGGGACTGTTTGGGGTTCACGACATGCATTGGAGAGAAGGCCGGGAAATGGGCTGAGTTTGAGGGGGACTGTTAGATACCTGAGTGGACATGTCAAGTAGGCATGTGAGGATCTGTGAGGGGGGAGTTCCGAAGAGGCCCACCCTGGAGATGCAAACTGATGACTTCCTGGAGTCTTGAAAGCTGTGAGACTGAGTGAGCAGATCAGATCAGAGAGAGAGAAGACAAGGGGCCCGAGGACGGAGCGTAGGCTTCCATCATCAAGAGGTCAGGGAGAAAGGGAGCCCAAGACAGCAGAGAGGGGAGAAGGAACAGCTGGGGAAGAAAGTGTCAGAGAACGAGAGAGATCACTCACATCAAAGGTGCCGAAGGCTACTGGAGATGTGATCTAAGTGACTTAGCCGCAGCCAGATTAAAACTGTTGCCATTTTTCTAACACTTTCTTTGAATACTCTAATTCCACTTAACTATAAGTAAAGATTCATTGACTACTAACCTCTTTCTCAGCAAGATTCACACCAATACACAAAACCATGGTATGCTCACAGCAAACGCCGTGTAACCTCTATTACCCTGAGCTCACACGTGCTTCCAGATTATAGTTTATTCCTTACCCTTAAATTACCTGCAATTAAGGGAAACCCATTTTGCCCCTTACAGCGTGGTCAGTGCTCACGTTGTGTGTTGTCATTTGGCTTTTGCAAAGCTGTAAGCGTTCTCTTCACTTTTATTTGTCTGGCCTGTCATGTAAAACCCCTGGTTTGTTTGTTTGTTTGTTTTAATAACAGCTCCAGATTAAAACTTGTAGCTCTTCAGGCCAGTGGAAGCTTGTTTCGGTATTTATAGGCAGGCCTGTCCTTTAGTAATGGCCTGCTTTGCTGAGAAGTCCAAGCAGGTAGGATCAGCCTGCTAGAATTCCACCAGTAAACAATGCCTGTTTTCTCTCCACTCCTTGATTGCTGCCTGATTCCCTCCAGCCCCAAGATGGATATCGGGTGGTGCAGCAATTCCAGTTCCTGGGCTGGCCCATGTACAGGGACACGCCGGTGTCCAAGCGCTCCTTCTTGAAGCTCATTCGCCAAGTGGACAAGTGGCAGGAGGAATACAACGGCGGTGAAGGCCGCACAGTCGTGCATTGCTTGTAAGTGCTAAGGGGAGCTCTGTACCTCAGAAGGGCCAGACTGGTGTTCTGCTGTCCCCCCAGGTTTACTGCCCTTTGTCTCTCTGTGAATGGAAAAGGAATCAGTAGGTTCTTATTAAGGATTCGGTTTGCTTTGCAGAAAACAAGATACACACTTTTTGCATTCAGGTGGAAGAGCACTGCTATAAAAATAAGCCTTGACCTTGAGATTGTCCTTCCCCCCACCAAAAAAAAAAATAATAATAATACCTGAGTGCGTTCATTGGGCTCCTACTAGCTCCTGAGAGCCCAGGGTTACGTTTAGGGGAATTTCCTGAGCTGGTTGTTAAACTGTCAATAACTTGAAATCATCCACAGTGGAAGTTTTACATCACCTACATCAGCAAATGCTGCAAATCCGGGCCCCCTTCCAGTCTGGCAAAGCCGGTGAGAGCATCTTGACCACACTAGTTGCTGATTCTGTAAGAAATCATGTTAGAAGTTTCAAAGGAACTATCTTTCACAGGAACTATCTTTTAAGAGAATGTGTTTGTTTATGTCTTGGTTTTCGCCTGGGCACGTCCATATATAGGAAGATTTGGTGAGAACCAGTATTTCTAAAGTGCGGTTTATAGAAGCCAGAATCTAGAAGGCACTCAAATGGGAAAATCTATGCTCCAGAGCGATGATTTCCAATTGTGGCTGCACACTGAGGGTCATTTGGGGAGATTTTTTAAAACCACAACAACAAAAAACCAAACAGTGTGCCCAGGCCACACCCAAAGCAATTAAATCAAAATCCCTGAGGATGGGCTCCAGACATCCGTGTTTTTTTCAGACTCCTAGATTATCTCAATGTGCGGCCAAGGTTGAGAACCCCTGAATACAGACAGCCAGACTTTTCAGAGTACTTTCACCTGCATTTTCTCACTGGTGATGATATGTAGCTAATCAGCCAGCTGGGATTGGCTTAATGGAGCAAGCAATTAGAAAGTCATGGCAGTTAGGGAAGATATTTAGAGAATTTGTGGAAACTTCGAGTATAAGCTTATGTCTCTTTTCAGTGGAGTGTCATTAGCACACAGTGAGCTCTCTCCCAAATTGATGGGAAAATAAGATTTAACTCTGGGCAGAACAACCCTAGTTAGAATGGTAAGCTTGCCGAGGGACCTCAATTTCTCTCCTTGGTGCCTGTCGCTCACACTTGTGCCACCCCCCCCCCGGGGGGGCCCAGGAGGGTCTGTGATATCCTAGAACTCTGCCCTGCTTCCCAGGAGTCAAAAGGTGGCAGTGTCTTGACCTACAGATACTGATATTCTCTTGAAAAGAGTCTTATGAACCCATTCACACTTAGCCTCAACCAGAGGCCCCAGTCCTTTGTCCTCCCCGCTGACTGCCTGTCCCTTCCTTCTCATAGACCCAGTTCACTAAAGACCTCTCTGCCAAGAAAATGCCAAAGAAGATTAACAGTGCACATCCCCATTTTTATTTCTCTAAGTGTAGATATAACTTCTGATCAGAATACAGCCAGGGGGGTCACCAGTGTGAACTGATATAGTCCCAGCAAGGGAAGTTGACATTTTATTTATGGTCTATATTTTATCTGTTAGGTGTTTTGAAAACAAAACAAAACTAGAAACAGTCTGCAGATACCCTTTTTTTTCTGTCTGGAGTCTGCCAGCATCTGGAACTAGGAATGTGATGTATGCATGGTACCCCTTTGATTAGTATCTTTCTTTCTTTCTTTTTAAAGATTTATTTATTTATTTATTTGACAGAGAGAGATCACAAGTAGGCAGAGAGGCAGGCAGAGAGAGAGAGGAAGGGAAGCAGGCTCCCTGCTGAGGAGAAAGCCCAACTCAGGGCTCCATCCCAGGACCCTGAGATCATGACCTGAGCCTAAGGCAGCGGCTTAACCCACTGAGCCACCCAGGTGCTTCTGATTAGTATCTTTCTAACAAGGGCTAGTGCTGTAAGCTAAAGGACTGGGTCACCGTGGAGGAAGTTGAGGCACCAGGACAGGCCTGAGGGGAAGAAACAGAGACCCCTTAAATCACTGCACTTCATAGACAACCAACCACCAACTACAGTTTCTCAAGACCCAGCTGTGATCCCAGAACTAAGTCATTACAATGCCATTCCACGTGATGTCTACAGTGGGCTATTCTCTGTAGTGCACAGTGGTGGGCATCCATTGTTTCTGCCCTCTTGCCAGCCCAACACCCCACCCCTCTTCTGCTAGGAGAAACTTGACTTTTCCTTGGGAAACATTTTCTCCAATTCTGAAGTCCCTGTGTTTCCCGTGGGGCTGCCTCTTGCTCTCTTGGCGTCAGGATGGGTGTGAGACCCATGCCTGGTAAAAGCGTTTATCATTTAGATTTATAAATCTAAATGGAAGGTATTTTAGTTGTGAGAAACAAAGTTAGGTTGAATTCGTATCCTCCAATATAGGCCAGGAAAGAATGCATCAAACCACGAAAGCTCTCTGCTGTTCATTTCTGAGGGAAGAATGTTATATTCAGCATAGCATAGCGCCACCTAATGGTTGTGGGCAGAGCAGTTCCTGCCTGAGACTAAATGGAATGGTTCCTTGAGCCACATGTACACTCACTGCGAGCAAATAGGGTTTTTTTTTTCTTTATACATCTTCCAGCTCATAAAGCCAGAAGAAATGGATAGAAGTAAGAGATCACCATTTTGCAGCCCTTGTTGAAGATAATGGACATAGACAGTGGTCATCAGCAGCTGCTGAAAGCATCAGGTGAAAATTTGGTGGGGGGAGAGCAGTGTGGTATCAGTGCGAAGACAGAAAGTAGGCTAATGGAGTGGAAGAGAAAATCCAGGGATGGAACCACACCTCAGGGTCACCTGATTTACAACAAAGACCCATAGCAACACACCTCCTGCAGGGCCAGGCGGCAGGAAAAGACAGCCCGGGTACCTGGTCTCTCTCCTCATGCTGCATGCAGAAATCCTTTCCAGATGGATCATGGGCCCAAATGTGAAAAGCAAAACAATGAAGCTTCCAAGAGAAAATCTTCATGACCAGGAGGTAACCAAAGATGATGTCACCCAAGACAGAACACTGGCCACAAAAGAAAATATTGAAAAATTGGATTTCATTAAAGTTAAGCACTTCTGTTCATCCAAAGACACCAAGGAGAGTGAAAAAGCAAGACGGAGAATGGGCAAAGAGTTTTGTGATATGTGCCTCTGACAAGGGACTCATGGCCAGAATGCCTACCCACTGCAAGCCAATAAGAAAAGATCGACCCAATTGTTTGAGCAATAGACTTGAAAGAACTTCAATTTTTAAACAAGAGGCACATAGCCCATAAATACAGAAAAGGTGCTCAGCATTATTCATTTTTAGGATATTATACACTGAAACCAGGATCACATGCCCCCTGCACACTCACTAGAATGGGTGAAATTTAAAAGCCAAAAAACAATAACAACAACAAAAAAATGAAAATACCAAGTGTTGGTGAGGCTGCAGAGTAACCAAAACTGCCATACCCTGCTGGCAGGAAGTAAATATGGTGCTGCCATTTTGGATCTGTTTGACAGCCATGCTGAGTGCTAAATATACAGGTATTCTCTGAGCTCTTCCCACCCCAGGTACATGACTACAGAAGTGAATCATCTATGCACCAGGAGACATTTTTATAGTGGGTTTACTCATAATACTGAAAACGAGAAAGCCCAAATACTCCTCAGCTGGTAGATAAGTAAGTTATACAGTAGTATATCCATTCCATGGGATTATTCTGAGAAATGTAAAAGAACAAGCCACGGATACAACGGGAGTGATTCTCACACAGATAATAGTAAGTGGAATAAGCCAGAGGCAAAAGAATATGTACTGGATGGTTCCATTTATACAAAATTCAAAAACACACCAAAAAAATTTATAAAGCCAAAAATGAGAAAAGGGATCATCTTTGAGTTATCGATGGTATTGACGAGGAAGAAGTCTGAGGGAGGTCTGGGGGGCTAATCACGGTCTGCGTCTTGATCTCGGTAGGGGTTATGTGGCATATGCATTTGGAAATTAACTGAGCTTTATATTTACCATTTGTGGACTTAATTTTGGCTCTGTTATACTTTATTTAAAAAACTGATTTGGGACTTAATAATGAACTGATCAAGCCGGCATTCAAGCACAATAATCAATCTCAAAATCACCAAACAAGAACAAATTGATATTTTGTGCCCGCTTCCTAGTGAAAGTTATTTGTAAGGTGTCCTTGTCTTAAAATACATGTAATACTTATGAAGCCGCAGAGCGAACTCCCAATATATCTAGGAAATGAGGATGAGAGAGAAACATGTTCAATGATTCACAGAAATGCAGTGAATGAGAGCAACCCAGTACATGGAGCTGTCTCCAGTGTCTCCAGGAAAGAGGACCCCATTTCCTCAACAACTAGATCGCCGAGAAAAAGAGAGCAAAGAAGAACCTATAGATTAAAATAAACTTGTAAGGCATGTCAATCAATTGCAATGTGTGCACTTTGCATAGATTTGGATTTGAAAAAAGCAACTGTAAAGAAATGTCAGAAACAATCTGGGAAATTGGAACGGTAACTAGAAATCCGATTATATTGATAAGGTAATATTTATTTTAGATGTAATAATTATATTGTGTTTGGTTTTTTGTTTGTTTGTTTGTTTGTTTGTTTTAAGTCCCTAGCTCCTTGAGAAATGGTTGATCACAGAACTGGTGCAGGGAAGATACAAGATGAGTCTGGAACACCTTGTAGTTCCAGAAAGTATGGAAGTACTCAGAAAAGAATGGAGGTCTGAGGGCGCTCCCAATGGCCAAAGCCAGAACAATTCCAGCAACAAAATAAATATTGATACTATTGGATTTTAGCTCATCGAACAAAATTACCATGTATAAGTCTAAACTGACATAAATAAATAGTAAGATAAAAGAAGTAAGCAACTAAATTAGTCAATTAGCAGAGAAGAAACAGCTCTCTCTTACAATAGGATGTTGAGGGAGAGAGGGAGGTAGAAAATCAATCGGTCAAACAGCACAGTGATCGTTGTTGCGACAGAATTCAGATTCCGTTTAGAATTCAGACAGATTCTGTTAAGACCGAATCCACTTATAGATCCTAAAACTGGTAGGTGAAACTTTGAGGAGAGAAGATATTTGCAGAATTCCAAAGTGTCTCTCCCAAGATAATAACTACAAAGAGAAGATAACTACACAGTGAAAAAAAATCTGCAAGGCGCCATCTTAAAAAGTGATGAAGGTCAACATCACCAGCAGTAAGATGATTTAGCATCCTGAACTGCTGGAGGGACGGACAGTCCTTCTGTGGTTTTCTTGGTTATGCCAAGATGCATAACCTCATTCCTAATCGTGAGAAAGCATGAGAAAAACCCAAATGAAGGGACATTCTGCAATTTGTATTTTGTAATGACTTCTCGAATTGTGGATGGGACCATGGCTACTTTCCACATCTCCATTCTGTATTTTGTATTCTACAAAATAACTGAGCAGTACTCTTCAGAGGTGTCAAGGTCAGGAAGAATAAGGAAAGCCTGAGGACCTGTCACAGACAAAGGAGACTAAGAAGCTAAAACAAATCAGTGCAAAGCAGGGTCTGCAATTGGATCCTAGACCAGAAAAAGGACATTGGTGACATTTGGCTGGTGACATTTGACTAAGGCCTGTAGTTTAGTTAAAAGAATTGCACCAGGGTTAATTTCCTGGTTCCCAGCACTTTCTATGACTGTGAGGTGTTCACATGAGGGAAGGTACGCCATGGAGCTCGCCATGCTTGTGTTTGCTGTGATTCCGTACATCTAAAATGAGTTCAAAATGGAAAGTTTCATTCAGAAAGAGCCCTTATGTTTTAGAGATAATTAATGAAACACTAATGGATTTTTTTTTAAGATTTTATTTATCTGTTTGACAGAGATCACAAGTAGGCAGAGAGGCAGGCAGAGAGAGTGGAAGGGAAGCAGGCTCCCTGCTGAGCAGAGAGCCCAATGCTGGACTCGATTCCAGGACCCTGGGATCAAGACCTGAGCCGAAGGCAGAGGCTCAACCCACTGAGCCACCCAGGCACCCCGATTTTTTTTTAAGGCCAAGTCTATCTTGGAACGTAACCAGCACTCATTGCCGGTTTTGGTAGCAGATACTAGATAAGCTCTTTGTTCACCGGAAGTTTTCTGCAGTAGGCCCATTGAATAAAAACCAAGAGGATGCTGTATCAGATTATATAAGCCAGAGCATAGACAAAGCTAAGAGAGCAGAACAGACCAGTCAGGCCCAGCGGGAAAGCTCATTAACACCATTTGTTTTCATTGAAAGAATCAGCCCCGGGGGGAGCGTTTCCTTGGCCTCTAGGCCCTCTCCGTGACCTGTTGTCCACGGCTCGGGTGGTAGGTCAGGAGGCAGCATGAGGACAAGTACGACCATCTGATTTCTCTTCCCACAGGAACGGGGGAGGCCGCAGTGGGACATTCTGCGCCATCAGCATTGTCTGTGAGATGCTCCGGCACCAGAGGACGGTGGACGTCTTCCACGCTGTGAAGACACTGAGGAACAACAAGCCCAACATGGTGGACCTCCTGGTAGGCTCCCCACCCTGTCCTGCAGCACGGGGCATTTTCCCGCCTAGCTGGCATAGATGGCAGGGCCACTGATTCACAGGGGGGGGGGGGTGGGGATGGGTTGACACTTCCTTTTCAGGAACATAATAGAATCGCTTTCCTTGTGAGAGCTTTTTCTCCCTCTTCCTCTCTCCCTTGGCTTTTCACAAGGAGACTTCATCTCCACACACTGGCAAGGTGGAAAGAGTTGAAACTCACAAGTGAACATCTTTATTCATTTCCGTTCCTGGCAGTGCCTTCCGTGTGGCTAAGCACTTAGTCTTCGCGGGGAAGGAATAATCACAGCACACGAAATGCCAGATTTTCAAATTATAGATTTTATAAATAGCTTAATCACCTAATATTTATCAAAGCTGTGAATTTGAGTTTGACATCCAGAATATTGCGTTTAGTTCTGGTGGCCATATCTGAGATGAGGACGGAGGAGCCGAGAAACAAAGAACTACGTGCAGTGATTTTCTTAGAGTATTTCTGGAAATCTCTTTCTTGTGTGCAGCTATTAAAATGCCAACCACTGTGACTTTCGAATAGAATAGCTTAAAGAAGGAAGCTTTTCAGATCAGGTGTTTGTACTTCTCTGCCAGTGGAAGAAGGATCTGAAGGAGACGGTGGGATGGATCCTAAGGTCGGGAGAGTGGCCTGGGGTGGAGAGGGAGGAAGACATGACTGGTGCCCACGCCACGCCTGGAAAGCCTGCGTGCCCCAGCCCATGGCCCTGCAGCGGGGGGCCTCAAATTTAAAATATAAGACAAGGGACTAAAGAGAGAGTGGAGATTTGAGCTAAAGCTGAGGAAGGGGCTGTGGTCCCAGTCATCCCAGCCGTACCCCACACTGGGTAATGTAGTCGCCGATGCTGACCCACTCCTTGGACACGTTCTCTTCCACACACGTCACTTTCCCAGGGCATCTGCCCCCCCCCCCCCCAGGTACTTCTGTGCTGCCTGGTGGGCTGTTCTGTTTTGCAGAAGTACTGTGCTGCCCATGGACTTAGGGAAAGTGTTACCTGTGTGGCTAGGTACCAACTCCCAAAACCATCAGCAGTTAGCACCCTGGCTTCTGTGAGAAAGAACCGTGCTCCCCAGACTGCTTCCCTCTCCTCCCTCCCCTAGGGGAGGCCCAGGAAAACCCAAATTCTCATCTCAGCTCTGCTACTAATTCAAGTCAAGTGACCTCAGACAAATGAACTTGGCAATGGAAGTCTTCTCGGGCCAACCACTTAGCTTTCCTGAGTCTAAGTCATGTAAGCCAGGGATAACGTTGGCTTATTGAGCTGATCCTGCGAGACAATAGATGTGAAAGTGTTCTGGAAAATGCAAAGGAGAGAAAGTGGTTCTTGAGAGTGCGGGTGTCCGCAAAGCATCCTGCAGCTGGCAGGTGTAGACGATCTGATTGGGTGAGGAACAGGAGGAGGCAACAAGCAGCTGACATTTACATGGTGCTTAATATGTCCCAGGCCACACGCTCAGTGCCTTTTACGGAGGCACGGATTTCCTGTGGATGAGCTGAAAGGCTGGCTGGCGTGTCCCAAGTGTGGGCTTCAGTAGTTCTGCCCCTCCGGAGGCAGAGAACTGTCTCACCCCCTGCGACCACCCATGAATTTTGAAGACTTGTACCACCAGGGAATACTCCCATCTTCTGGGCTGGGGGCAGGTGAGATAGGGCAGCTGAGCTGTCAGAAGCGGCCTGAGTTTAAAACAGATAAGAAGTTGGGCAAAAGATGGAAGCAAATGCCTAAATTAAAATGCTCTGACTTCATTGCCATTTAACTCCTGGGACTCAGGGACAGATGTGTAGCTTCCAAACTTTGGTACTTGGGCAAAGCTGACCTTGATGAAAAATATATATATATCGTTTCTCTCTCAGTGGAGCCTCAATTAAGCAGGTCATTAGTAATAGACCCTTCCAGGCCTTTCCGCTAATGGCTCTGGCTGCAGCTTTCAACACTCACGAATTTTTATGCACAGAAACAATGTGGCTTTTTCCAAATCAGTGGTGCAAGCTAAAGGACGGAGGTGATTCTTTGTGAAGTGAATGGACATGGAGGTGCTTAGACAAGGAAGGAGTCCACTCTTCTATGATAATTTAGGCATTTTTGTGACAAGGTGTTATTCTAATAGACCAAAAGGACCTTTGTTTTATTTTTATTTTTTTTAAAGATTTTATTAATTTATCAGAGAGAGAGAGCGAGCACAGGCAGACAGAATGGCAGGCAGAGGCAGAGGGAGAAGCAGGCTCCCCGCCAAGCAAGGAGCCCGATGTGGGACTCGATCCCAGGACGCTGGGATCATGACCCGAGCCGAAGGCAGCTGCTTAACCAACTGAGCCACCCAGGCGTCCCCAAAAAGGACTTTTGGATGCCCAAATTTCTGAGGGTCAGTACCAGTTTAAGGATAAGCTCAGTGTTGAAAAATTAAAAAAAAAAAAAAAGTTTTCAATTTCCTGGAAGAATGTCTGATAAATTTGTTACAATGCCTGTTAGCGAAATACGAGGTAAAATCTGGTGACTGAAGGGGGGAAAAAAATGTCACAAGGCTCTTTCAGCAGGCTTGAAGCTTCCAGAACTAAAACAAGGACCCATGTTAATTGTCTGTTTTTGCTTACAAGTGCAATTTCTATTAGTTTAAGCAGTCACATATATGTATGTTGGTTGAGGGAACTATTTAATTCAGGTCAGGGTGATAAAACCCAATACGACTTCATTGGGCATAAAAGACTGAGACTGGAGTCTCTCCCGAGCACAGAAGCTGAAAAGCTCAGAGTACTGAGCCTTCTGAGCTGCGTCTCAGAATGTGAAATGTGTTCCAGAAAGTCCTGGAAAGCACTTCTGTGCTGACCAGCTGGGGAGGCAGAGGGAATGGGGTGTAGGGGGTACAGGCCTGTGTCCCACAAACTATGCTCCATCAGAGGGGGCTCCCTCCTACCCCCTACCTGCCTGGTTAGAGTCAGATGGAGGCCCCATTGCCTGAGCTTTGAAATGGGCTGCTTCAACATCTCCTTTCTCACTTTTGTCCGCACTGGGCTTTGGAAGTTTCCAGAGCTCTGTTTTATTTATTTATTTTTTTTCCCAGGGCTCTGTTTTAACAGAGAAACAGCCTTTGGGGGAACAGATCTTTCCCCAAGAAACATATTATCTCCCTGGGAGGTGGGAGAATTCCAACCCCCATGATGAGATTCGACATGCATGCACACTTTATGGTGGTTACCAAGATCAAGATACTTAACACAGCTGTCACCCCATTTGGGTAACCTACTTGGCCCATGTGTGTCTGTGGTGAGAATGCTTAAGATCTATTCTCAGCCTCTTTCAAGTGTACAGCACTCTATCACTCACTCTAGTCACCATGCTATACGTTGATCCCCAGAACCTCTTACAGCTGAAAATTTGTACCCTTGACCAACACCACCTCAATGTCCCACCCCTGGCTCCTGGTGACCACCATTTAATTTGTTTCTACAAATTAGTATTTTTTTAATTTTTTTTTATTTTTTTGTAATGAAAGCCTTACAGAATCCTGAGCCCAGGGCCCACCCTAGAAATCATTACTGGGCTGATCTGGAGCCTGGCCACGACAGCCGGATGTTAAAAGCACCCCAGGTGATTGTAATGTGTGGTGGGGTTAAGAACCTCAGGGCCCCATCTGGAGCTGGGAGTCTGAAATCATCTCCCAACATATTTGGCCTTCTTTTTTTTTTTTTACTGATTGTTGTTTAAATTAAAAACTTGGGCCATATTGTTATATATTGGAAATTTTGAGAAATACAGCTTTAATTTTGTTTAAATTTCCTTAGTAGAAACTACATATTATTTGTATGTCCACAGTGCCTAGGATGATACGCAGTATATTTTGATGACCCTAACAATATGGACTAACCAATTACAAGATTTAAAAGGATGAACATTTGAGAATTCTTCTGTGGTTCTATATTTCTCTGATGTAGACAACTGAACAAAATGTGCTTTCTAGGCATCTAGGCATTAGAATCCCCTGAGGTGCTGTCACAAACACCGAGGCCCCGGCCGTGCCCTAGACCAAGTATGGCAGACAGAGCCCAAGACCAGTGGGTTCAATGGGCTGTGGGTGAGAACGTGGCTGAGCAGGGTGAACAGGCCATCCCTTTCCTCATCCGAACCCACCTCCCCACCTCTAACCCTCCATCCTTCCTACTCAGACCCAGCCCTCTGCCAGTGTCTTCCCATATCTGTAACTGGGAGCTGGCTACCCACACGCAGCCCCTGCTTGCCCCTTCAGTATGCTGAGATAATACTCAGTGCAAGGTGCTCCCTTCAAACTGGCACAGAGCATGGGGCCTGCGCTTCTCCCTCTCCTGGGGATAACACAATGACTCCACTAACCCATGGGTATGAGCTGCCCCTCCAGAAGTCATCATGAACTTGAAACATACAGGCTATTTGAAAGGAGGTGGGGCAGGAGCTGGGGGGGCAGGGGGGGTATGTACACGTGTGGGCGACTACCCCGAATGCGCCCGATCTCGTCTATACCTGTGTGGGTTGGGGGGTGTGTGCATGTAGGGGTGGGGGGGGGTTCATGTGTACATGTGGAAGAGTGGATGTTTGGGGGGGTGTGGGTGTGTATGCACGAATAGGGGTGGGGGTGGGCATGTGTATGTGAGTGCATGTGTGCAAGCTCACGTGTAGGGGTGGATAAGGGAGTAGGCATGGGTATGGGTGTGTGCGAGTTTTGGCGCATAGGCCATAGACCCCAGATGGGGAGTCAGAGAGACCCAGTGTTGCCCATCTCTGGAGACCCTTGAGGACATTCCTGGTCCTTTGGGCCTGGCCTTGCCACCCCTGGAGAAGCAGCCACTCTCGAGTGACCCCGCGGTTAGCCTTCCTGCACTCTGAAGGAAGGAATCTCCATGAAAGCTCTGTGCCCTCCTCCGCCCCCAGACTCTGCCATCCTCCAGTAAGGGCCTGGCTATCCCCTCAGCACCAGTGGCGCTCCTGACTGTGAGGAGAGCCCCATAGAGAGCTGCCACATGACAGCACACCTGGACTGTTGCCCGTCCTGAGCGGCCTCTTGCTGCTCTGGGAACATGGGGAAGCTGAGGCTCCACATGGGGGAGTCTCACTAGGGAACCAGGCACAAAGTGTGCGTGAGCCTCGGAGGGAAGAACGTCCTCCCTCCATTTTTAAAGTCAGAGATGAAAGTCATGACCCATTCTGTCTGTCGTCAGAGACGCACTGCTGTCTCCTCGAGGGGTCTCCTTGGCTGGACAGCCTGGGAACTTCGAAGCAGACAGCACCCCCCTCCCCATGATGATTGGCACCCTGGGGGCCACGTGACCCTCCGGGCAGGGGCATCAGTCAAAAGGCTTTTTCCACACTGCGGGACCCGTCAGCACATGATCCAGGTGAAATTGTGAAAGTTGTTTTAGGCTCACAAAGCAAGTGTGTCAGGGAGAGCAGAACCGCCCTGGGTGAGCCATGCGGACTGCTCTCTGAGTCCCGAGCAGGTGTTGGAAGTGTCCAGAGGGACTGCAGGGCCCCGAGTTCCTCAGCCACAAGGCAGCTTGGGCGGACACGGGCACACCTTGAGCCCTTCAGGAGCTTCCCAGAGCCACTTGCAGGCCTCGTGGTGTCGTGATGTCCTCACTGAGTGAACGGGGATGGGGGGAAGCCTTTAATACAGAACCTCGCTTGTAGGTGTCTCTTCAGAGTTCACTTTCTCCTTCTTCAAGATTAACAGGAAGTGAGGCTGCAGTGAGGGGGGGGTCGGGAGCTTGGGAGGGGGAGCAGCCGGCCACCCTGGTTCCAGTCCTGCCCAAAGATAAGCCCTCCTCATGTCACTTTTTCATGCCCAGAGCCAACTAATGTTGCCCAAGTCAGGAGAACTTGGGACCGAGGCAGATATGTTCTTTCCCCCCCCCCCGCCAAAGCACAGGGATAGCTCGTGTGGCTTAATTACACCACCGAAAAGCAAGCGAGCTAAGAGAGGAAAATGCAGAAGACAGGCCTGAACCTGGTGATCAAGGGTAACAGTTTGCAGTGCAGGAGGATTTCAGGCATTTCCTGAGGTGCTCGGGGGAGGGTACACAAAAATTGATGGTCTTCCTTCTCACTCCCTTTATTTTTCTGATTCAGAAACCGGTCATCACAGAATCTATTGGGATTGACAGTTTGCTCAGGAAGGGATAAGATGATGGTGAATTCATTTCCAAAATTATAATCATGCCGGGGACAAGGCAGCTTCAGTGATTTTCAACACAGTAGCCCCTTGGCAGCAAGGCCCAAAATCCTTTTGTGGCTGTGGCCCGAGGCCAGCAGCTATGTGACGCTCTAACTGTGCATGATCTTCTGTTAAAAGGATGGTTCATAGTAGGCTCTGAAATTGCGCAATCAGGTATATGCAAACCTGTGTCTGTGCAGTAAGTAATTGGATCTCTCAGATTTCCATGAAAAACATTAATTGTCTCTGTGAAGGATTAAGAACAGGGTTAACCCCTTCATAGCCAATATGTCAGCCCGTCGATCTGACCACATGGTCTTTTGAAATTTTGACATGACAATGGTTTTATTTAAGTATTTTGAAAATAAAAGTATCAGGTACTGAAATACAAATCAGAAGGCTTGGTGTAGACATATGTTCAGATGTCTTGGTGTAGACATATGTACACCTAGGAGTGGAACTGCTGGGTCATCGGTAACTAACTCTTCTGTTTAACCTGTTGAGGCCCTGCCCGAGGACCTTCCGAAGTGGCTGCACCTTTCGCATTCCCACCAAGTTCTCCTTGTCCTCACCAACACTTGTTATTATCTGTCTTTTTTTATCTTAGCCCTCCTGGTGGGTGCTACTGCTACTGACATTTTAATCTAGTATGTTGAGATGGTCTGTTGGCTTCCCATATTCCCATCTAGATGGTAAACTCCTGAAGGACTAAAGCTGCATCTTAAACTCCCCAGTCTCTGGCCTTCCGTGTTTATTGGGTTGAATCAAATGCTGCTAAACCCTTATTTTGTCGTCATTTACATATACAGTTGACGTTTGACACCCCCAGCTGTACGTCAGGTTCCACACTAAAGACTGGTGTATCACACACAAAGGGATAAAGTATGGCTCTTGTCTTCAAATACATAGGTTGGACTAGTGGGGCATATAGAGAAGAAAATGTAGGTGAAGACCAGAAAACTGCAATGACCAGTTAATTAAGAGGCACGTATCCCCAAAAATGGAAATTTAGTTTTAATTAATTTGGCAAACCCAAAATTAAGAGCTCCATTTCCTTGGTTGAGGCCGTTGTGTTGGGTATTGAGACACCTTGTGAAAGCGTATCTCTTACGGAGATGGGAAGAGAGCCTTCCAGATGCTGAGCGCCTCTGTCCCAGCTGCTGGGCTGTTGCCAGGTGGCAAGGAAAGCATCCTCAACTGCTCTGTCCCTCTCTTGGCTCAGAGACTCCTCCCGGTGAGCATGCAGTGGCAGGCCACACCAACAGGGGCAGAATGCTGTCTCCTAACAGCCAAGACCCCAGCTGGGCCAGGACCTCATGTAGGCCATGGTCAAGGTCCATGATCGGAGAAAGCTGTGCTCAAGAAAAATTCCTTTACTGTCTGATTAACAACTGTAGGTGGCTCCCAGAGGACATCCAACACTTCCCCTCTGGGCCTTTCCTTATCCAGTTCCTCCACCTGGAATGCCTGTTCTATCCCCCATTAGGTTAGGGGTCAAGTTAACCTTCTACTTCCTCGAAGGTCCTCCTAGGAAGTTCTGCTCTCTTCCCCACTGCACTCATGTCAGGGGACCATTCCGAGGCCCTGTTCAGCTCCGTGCCATGTGTTATAATTGGGTACTGGTCTCAGCCTCCTCACTGGACCACAGACTTCTCAAAGTCAGGGACCAGGTTAAGGTGTTTGGTATTTAAGAGGTGCTTGATAAATTCTCATAAAGTGGAAGACATCCTGCTGACTGAAAATCAAGCATGTAGTTGGGCCAGAAATGACACATTTATTTGTGGGGGTCCTTATCTGAGCAGGTCGCAAAGTTTTTTCCCCCAGACTTCATTTTTTCCCCTACCTCTTGATTTCCCCATATTTTGTTTCAGGATGTTGATGTACAGGTAAACGTATACATGTGGACAAACCTATATATGGGTTCCAGTTTTCCAGAACTTTGCAAGAATTCTAGTGAAGGTAGATGTCAAAATACCCTTCATCAGGCCTTGCGGGAAAGGTCTGCAGACAGCGGTTAGGTCTGTGGTTCACAACCGGGACTTGCGTTGCTGATTCAAATCCTTCTCAGTTTGATTTCTTCTGATTAGAATCCTAATCTGGCATAATGGCTTGAATGGCGCCAGTCTTTGGCTGTCACAGAGCTGACATCTTTGCCCTTCTGCTTTCCAGGATCAGTACAAGTTCTGCTATGAGGTGGCTCTGGAATACTTGAATTCTGGCTGATAGCCTGAAGAGCTCTGCACACCAACCCTTCTGTCCCACAAAGCCAAGACCTTCTGTGGTATTTGTGTCAATGAGATGAAGACTTCTCAATATGCTTATTTTGCTTTGCATAATTGGCTCTTTTTAAGAGCCCAAGAAAGCGTTTCTAAAACTGCTTTGCACTGCCCAATTCCCAGCAATGCTGCTGCCTGACGGAAAAACACACACACAGCAGAGTCGTCCAATCCTGTCCTCCTAGGCGTCGGCTTGTTAGAGCAGCGTAGACATCTGGTAAACTGAAGAGCACAATTATATTCTTATGAAGGAATTTGTACCTTTGGGGTATTATTTTGTGGCCCGTGAACCTTTGTTATTGTTACGGCTGAGTGTACATTTTTGTTTTGTGGAGAATGCTACCTAGCATTATGATAATATATTATTTTAGTTAATATTTGTATTTTAACATGTTGCATAATATAAGCTTATGTACCTTTCCAAGACTAACAGATAAACATATAATGAACAAAGATATGTTGTATGAGTTGTTGTTTCTATCAGATTTGTATTGTTTCCAAGGGAAAAGCTTGGGAAGAAGTCAGTTCAAAAAAATGCAAAGCTCGATGATCAGATTCACAGATCCAAAGCTTTTCCCTTTGTTTATATTGTAAATATTTTTGATTTCATCAAATTATTTATTCATTAAAAGAAATTTTTGTGAAGCACAGTGAGTGACAATCGTTTTTATGAAGCGCAGGAAATGATTGATTGTACAACATGACCTTGTGTGAACTCTTTCTCAATAAATATAGACCCATGATCAGTCTTGCTGTATTCCTGGTGTCCCAGCGCCCCGGTGATGGGGGCAGCTCCGGTCACCGCAGGCCCCTGGCAGACAGTTGGGGTCTGCTGGCCTGGAGAAGATAGGGTTGGGATTTTTGAGAGAGAACATCTGTCAGTGAGAAATCCTGGCCCATACTGGGAGCCTCTTTGGGTCTGAGGAAACCCAAGCCCCAGAGCCGCCCGCCCCCTAACCTGGTGGGTATACTGTTTCAGAGTGCACTGAGCCGATGCCAGGGCCCGGCTTCCTGACCAGAACAGCCTCTTCATTTCTCTGTTTCACCTCAGTCAGCGAGGGTGACCTCTGTCCTCTCCAGGCCTCATTCAAACCTGAAACTTGCTGAGAGAACACTTTCTAAAGGGTTAGAGGATCACAGTGCATTGAAGCAGGACGCAAAGCGGAACAAAACAGTCCCTGCCAGAGAGAACGATCACACAGGGCGGCCTGCTCCCCTCTCCTCGAGGGCCCTGCCTGACCTCTGAAGGAGGAGGCTAGGCCGTGCACTTACAGTATCAGTTCAAGCTGAGCTGCAGGCCATGTTAAATGATTGCAGCAGGCGATGAGGATGAATTTTCACCAAACACCCAGGTCAATGTCAGAAACTCTGCAGGGCGCCTACCCCAGAGGCAGCAGGTCCTTGGAGCCATCTTACAGCCGGAGAAACTCGGTCTGGAAGACATTAAATAACTTGTCCAAAGTCACCCCAGCTGGTCGGTGGCAGGTGCCTCCAGGGCCCGGGGGAGGCAGAAGGACAGCACAGACCCCCTTGTTATAACACACAGTGAAAGGAAATGCCAGACCTGCTGAGACGGGGAGATGGGACCCATTGCCTGCTCCAGAAAAAGGGGAGGCTCGAGGGTGGTCATTCCTGTAGCTCTAGGGACCTTGGTGAGTAAGGACAACAAGAACAGAGGGGAATGGGGTTGACGCCTGTGTCTTAGGCCCACCCCACTTTGGGGCGCTGTGAGTACAGGCTGCATACTACCTGACTGGAGGGATTTCCTGGCACCCCTGAAGGGGAGGGACTGCCGTACACACAGGGAGAGCAGGCCAGCGCCGAGCTGGGGGTCCAGACAAAATGCCTCACTGCTGGGCTCCTCCGGCACCTTGTCCTCTCACCAGCCCCACACAACTTTCTTTGATAAACAACTAAAATGTGAAAAACTGCTCTTTGAGTACTCTTCAAAATGGCTTCCCCAGGACACAGGACTAGGGGTGAACACGTACAGAAAGCTGTACCCAGTGTGTGCCAGCCGGCCTGTGGGAAGAGGGAAAGATGGCGCCCTCCGTTCTCCTATGAAGTCATGGCTTGGATCCTCATCCCCTTAGCCGGGCTGAAAAGCCACCTGAGTGTGGCGCAGAAGTGGCCAGAGATTGATGAGTCTGACAGTTCAACCCACCTCCTAGTTATCAAGCCCCATCTCGTATGGAAGCCAATAGTTCTCTCTAGACTTTTGAATCTCTTGGATTTTACCTTTCTTTCACTTGGTTTCACCTCTTAGCAGAAATAATGATAGAAGAAAAGGGACGCTTTGTGGTTTTTTCTGATTTCCCGTGAGGCTTTGCAGCATGGCTGAGCTTCTCCTTTCTTTCAGGACACAGTAAGTCTCTGCCCCTTTTCCCGAAAAGACGCTAATCCTTGGGCTCAGCATCCCTTCTGTTTCCTTTCTCAGTATTCTGGGTTCTCCTCCATGGCAGCGTCCTCAGCCCCCCAGACACACCGATACCTGTGATGGCAGGAAAATCAGGGAATCCTGCCCCCTGGCTTCCTGACAAGGTCCTGCTCAGGGACGACTTGCTAACAGCACCCCTTGTGTGAGCTATGGTGGCTTTGCGATATGTCCGCTTGGTGTCACTGAACTTATTTCCCAGATTTCCGTTCTCTCTTTTCTTCCAATTAGCTGAGCCCCCGGAGGTCATTCTGTACCAGATGCAGAAGGCAGAAATGAAGCAGCAGCTGCTATAGTTTTTACATTCAGAAGGTGGTACAGCTGCAGCCACACCTGCTGCCACATGCCCACAACTAGCAGATAAGTGACATTGCCAATGAGCGGCCCGCCAGTGCTCTCCTTCCAGTCCTTCTGGCTTCTGCCTGTGCTCTGGATCCAAACTCAGACCCATATCTTTACATTTTGTGAAAATGGCCCAGGTCTTTGAACCAAAATCAGCATTAGTTGTCTACTGCTGAGAAACAAATTGTTCCAAAATGAAATGCTAAAGATTACCAATAAGTACTTAGGATCTCGTGCAGTTTCTTTGGGTCAGAAATTCAGGAGTAGCCTGGCTGTGTGGTTTGGGCTCTAAGGTCACTCACGAAGTCACCGTCCCAATCAATGTTGGGTCAGGGCTGCAATCTTCTGAGATCCTGAAGGGGGAAGAGCCCCGCGTCCAAGATGGCTCACTCACATATCCAGCAAGCTGGTGCTGGTTGTGGACCAGAGGCCTCAGTTCCTCTCCATGTGGGCCTCTGCCACCTACCCAAGCTGTGTAAGTGTCCCTGAAACATGGTAGCCAGCCCTTCCCAGTGATCCAAGATGGAACAAGGTGGAAGCCAACCATTCTTTTATGACATAGCTTTGGAAGTCATTCTCTGCCATTTCCACAATATCCTATTTGTGGAAAACTATCCTAATTGGTTACGGAAGTCAGTCCCATTTGGTATGAAAGCAGATACACAAGGACACAAATCCCAGGATGTGAGAATCGTTGGAGGCCATCTGAGAGGTTAGCCACCGCCTGCCAGCCTGACCTCCCTCAGCAGCTGTCACCTCTACTCATGCCGGCTGGTTAGCTGGAACGTAGAAAAGCTTATCCCTGGGATGCCTAGCCTGTCAATCAACATCACTCCTCTCCAATGCTGTCCTCTCCATGCTGCTATGCATTTTTTTTCTACCAGCTTCTACTGCAGACATTACCTCTAGTCATTTTTGCTGTGCTCTAGGGAACATCTATTCAAGTGTAAATAAACTTCTCCCATAGCCTGGATTAATAAGGTTCTCTTTCCCCCACTCCCAAGGAAATGGCCTTATCTGAAACTCTCCCAAGCAGAAGTAAATCATTCTTCCACATTCCGAATACTTCCTCAGTTTCATCCATTGCCCTTCATACTCCACTCAAGCCAAATGGTAGCCACACCCTGTAGCTTGTCACCTTGAAAGGCCTCCCCTCTGAAATCTTAAATAAACATGCCAAATTCTGAGCCTAACCTCTTCAGCTGCTAGGTACTCTTTGCTTTATTCCTGTGGTCCTTGCTCTTTGAATTTGGAAGCTGTCTAGTTCATTCTCTGATTATAACCTGTCTCCTTCTTACCTCCTTCCCCAGTACAACTTAAGCCTCAAGATGTATTGCTTCATCCAATCTAACCAACATCCTCAATACTTTTGACTCCTTAGAGTTCCAATTCATCTATCCTACAAAAGGTCAGTTTTAGAGAAACTCATCCAGAACTTCTAATCCCCAACAAGCTAGAGAAACAAGGATCAGATTTATCTCCTGACCAACTAAGAAACTGGGGGAGAACATATTTTTTTAAATCCCCCCCCCTTTTTTTTTAATAAATCACAAGTGTTGGAAGAGGAGCAGAGGTAGAGGGAGAGAGAAAGAGCAAATCTTCAGCAGGCTGCACACTTGACGCAGAGCCTGACGCAGGGCTCAATCTCACAACCCTGAGATCATGACCTGAGCTGAAATCAAGAGTCAGATGCTTAACCACCTGAGCCACCCAGGTGCCACTAAAAAAATGTTTTTCAAAATATCAAGAAGTAAAGGACACAAAACAAATTAAGTGGACTTCAGAACTGTGACAGTTCATAGCCTGGAGATATTTTCCAGACAAAGTGTGCAGGACATGGGAGGCCAGGTGTAGCCCAGTAGTTTCCCTTTGAAACAAGAGTTCTCTTATTTGAGCTGAGAGTTCCAAAAAATCAAAATGACTAATTTCAGGGCAGGGCAGCAGAGATGAGAGAGCTGTATAAAGAAAGAGTTCTGAACATCTGCAGCATTCCCCCATCAAGTCTTCCATTAAGTACTGACCCATATAAACAATTAAGAAAATTATCTGAGGCCAAAGAAAGAACCACCCAAAAACATTAGAGGGAACAACAGAGTTCACACAGAGCCTGATTAGCTTCTGTTCCCACTGGATAGAGAATCCAGAAAGACTTTGGCTCAATGAATGGAGCAAAATCATCTCTAGACTAAACAAAGCTGTAGTCCAGCCTAGCAAAGCGATAACTGAAAGGATCAAACTGTCCAAGTAACTTAACTGCATTGGAGAACCAAGCTCAAGAACATTTATTAGAATACAAAAATATCCATCATCTGAGTAAGTAGAATTAACAGTGTCTGGCAAACAATCCAAATTACCAGGAACACAAAGAATCAGGAAAATATGATGTATTAAAAAGAAGAAAAGTAAAGAAATCAGTCAAACTGACCCAAAAATAACATGGATGGTAGAATCAGTAGACTAGTACATTAAAGCAATTATTTTGTAACATTATTTCAGATTATCAAGGAAGTAGAGAAAAGACTTAACATATCTAAGCAAAAACACGAAAGATGTAAGAATGACACAAACAACTTCAAGAGATGAAAACTACAAAGCCTGAGATAAAAATATATTAGTGGGATTAATAACAGATTAGAAAGTATAAGAAGAAGTTAGTGAACTTGAAGATACTGACAGAAACCATCCAAAAAAAAAAAAAAAAAAAAACAGAGAGAAAAGATTGAGCTTCCCTAGAGTGGAAGAAAGGGGGATAGAAAAAATATTTGAAGAACTAGGGCCAAAATTTTCAAAACCTGATGGAAATTATAAATGCACAGATCCAAGAAGCTCAATAAACCTCAAGCACCAGAAACATAAAGAAAACTACACCAACATACATCATAATCCAATTGCTAAAAACCAATGACAAAGAGAAAATCTGAAAATCAGCCAGAGAAAAAATACATTGCATACAGAGAAGGCACAAATTTCAGAAGACTTCTTCTTGGACACAACAAAAGCCAGGAAATAGTAAAGCAACCATTTAAAGTACTGAATGGATTAAAAACTGGCAACCTAGAATTCTATACCCAGTAAGACTATTTACCAAAACAAAGGTAAAATAAAGTCTTTTTTTGACCTATGAAAACTAAAAAAAATTCATCAGGAGACTCATGAATACAAGAAATGAATCAAAGATCTCAGGTGAAAATTTGCATCTGTGCAAAGAAATAAAGAACGCTGGAAAGAGTAACAAATGGCTAAATGCCAAAGGCCTTTTTTGTTCTTATTTAAATACCTTAAAGGAAATCAACAATTTAAATTTTTTATTATTAAAAATAATTAAAACTGTAAGATGTGGCTTATAACACATGGTAGAGAAAGAAGCTATGACAACAATTGCATAAAGGCAGAGGGGAGAAATGGAGGTATATTCCTAAAGATAAACAGTGATAAGGAAGTTAAAGATACTATAAGCCCTGAAGCAACACTAACATCAAGCAACAAGAGTTATGGCCACTAAACCAACGAAGGAGATAAAAACTGAATCATAAAAAAAGACTCAATTAATCCGAAAGAAAGCAGAATAAGAAAAAAAAAATAGAACAAAGAACAGATGGGACAAATAGAAAACAAAGAGCAAGATGGTAGATTTAAACTAGAATATATCAATAATCCCATTAAAATGTAAATGGGCTACATGCCCCAATTAAAAATCAAAGATTGTCACAGATTGGATAAGAAAGCAAGACCCAACTATATGCTGCCTACAAGAAACCCACTTTGAACATAAACAAATAAAGAAACCTATCCATCTGCTTTCTGTAATACACCCAAGCTCCTAAAGCCTATAAGAAGAAAATCACACCAATGGGAGTATTATTGATGCTGTAAATTCTTGGGATCTGTCTTTTCCTTCTGAGTCTCCACGGCAAATAGTTCAAGACTTTCTGCACTCAGGGGGCAACAATGGCTCTAGAACCTAATTCAAAGGAAAAATAAATGGTCCACGCTCACAGCTATACATGTATTAATCTCCATGTCCACTCTCACTTCCTTTTTACCAAACTCAAGAGAAAGAATCCTTCAAGAGACGGGTTCTGAAGGCAGGAGCCACGGCTGTTGCCTGGGGCTCAGGACTGTATGAGGGATGGGCGGGTGGGTTTCCTTCCTCTCTGTTCCAGGAGCTGCTGCTCACGGCCTCCCTGTCTGACAGACACCATGCTCCCCTGGGTGCTTGATCAGGAAATGTGAGCGTGTCAGACTACCTCCTAAGTATCTCTCCAATCCATCCTCTTCCCCACCCCCACCCAAACCAATACAACACTCTCCCAAGCACCACTCGTCTGCCCTCCGCAGTGGCCTGCAAACTCCTCTCTCATGTTTGATCACCGCCCTCCCAAACCACTCTCCAGGCTTCATCTGGAAGATCTTCTAGAAAGCCAGAGTGATCTCTTCATACCTCCTAGGTCTGCTTAACTCTTCCTTGCCCACCCACCGCATTGTATTCAAGGCAAAGCCCTGGCTCTTCAATCTGCCTCATGGGACCTGGCCACCTGGTCCCCCACAGCCTCTCTGTTTCCCTGGGCCACCATCCTCTTTCACATCCCCCCACATTTCACATCGCATGCACTGTTCCCGAAGCCTCAAAAGCCACTCGACCCTGTGACTCCTCTCCTGGGCCCGCCCTTCAGCTTCAGCTTTAAGTGTTCCTCCCTTCTTGGAGGAGGATGACTCAGGCTACGAGCTCAGGAGATGCAAGAAGCTTCACCCTATTTTTCAAATCAACTTATATGTGACTCCAGCCCCCATCATGCCAGACTAGAAGGAAATTAGATCTCAATCTTTCTTGAGGCTTTTATGCTACTCACTCCCCAATATTTTCCCCAGTGTTATGTAGTTGGGAGCCCCCCCCACCCCATCCCCGCAAAGCACTCATGATAGCCAGGAAGACCCCATCCAACCCATGTGATCATCAGGCCATGTCAACCTGTCTGAACCAGGGCTGGGCAGCCAGGCATCAAGGGTCCCATCTCTGAGAGCATCACACAGCCAGCCCCCTCTGGGGTCTTGCCACTGCCTTGGGTTTCAAGAATCCACAGCTCCCTCTCTCCACCCCGTCCTGAGACATCCTTTCCTTCAGTGTCGGTTCTCCCAGTCTCTCTGCACCATGCCCCTACCTCACTCCCAGGACACCCTAACCACTGCTTCAGTGGGAGGGTCTCACAGACAACTTCTACTCTTCTCCAACCCACAGCAGATCTCCCATGGCCAGGAGTGGAGCACCTCAGTCCCCACCTTCATGAGGAAAGGGAAGTGAGAACTATAGTTCTCACTATATAACTCTACAACTATACAACTATAAAACTAAGTGAGAAGGGAACCCCAACCTAAACCTTGGTGAAAGGTTTTACAAAAAGGTATCCTGCTTCATTGCAGAAAGCCTTCCCTAGCCCTGTAGACTAGATTCTCCATCTCTGAGGACCTTACCTTCTCCTTCATAACCTCCGTGCACCCTTTCTCCCCATTTGATGCCTGTGTCACCCTCCACCACTTAATGTCTGGTGTCCTGTCACCAGACAGGAGCTCCAGGGGCAGAGAGCCTGACACAGGGCCACCACATCGTGTTGATTGAGACTGGCAGAATCAGCAAAGAAGCAATATCTGTCCTTTGGATTGCACAGACAAGTCCTGCACACTTGGAGATGCTGCCCTGGGTCTTGACCAACTCTGAAACATCAAACCCCCCCACCCCAAAATATTTGCTCTTACTTGAGAAACTGCTAGAACGTCCCGCTCAGGGGCACTACAAGGAAAAGAACTGGTATTGATCTTGGTCCTGACAGAAGGGGGAGAAAAGAAAGCAGAAAGAAGTGTGCGTGTTCTGAAGGAATAGAAGTTAAAACGCAGGCAATTAGCAGACAATGTGTCGTTTTCACGCAGCTTCTCTTCCAGCTAATGGCATTTAAATGACGGTGGTGATTCAGCACGTCTCAGCCCCGCATGACGTGCTCTGCCAGGAAATCTGAAGCACGCGGGGACATCTGCACAGGCTGTTGTGTTCCTCGTTCCGAACAACAGCCCTAGCTTTGTCCCCCACTCTTGTGCTGAGAGGGAGCTGAGGCGGTTTTGCAAATCCGTCCACAGATCCTCTGAGAGCCTCCCCACAACAGGCGGTGCCTGTTTTTTCAGTGTGTGTGATTTCCTAGATTAGGTCTTAAAAGGCACAGTCGGGGTCCTCACCCCCTCATGGACCACCCTTCTGGAGCGGGTGGGCAGCCAGATGGCCCCAGGAAAGGCCCCCAACCAACAGCCAGTGAGGAACTGAGTCCTCAGTCAACAATCTCTAGACTCAGTGGGAAGAGGATTTTTCAGCCCCAGGTAAGCCTCAAATGACGGCACCCCCACCTACACCTCAGGAGAGACACTGTGGAAACACCCACCCAAGCTGCCCCCAGATTCCTGGCCCTTGGAGACTGTTTAAGATAACAAACATTTGTTCTTTTTAGCTTGGGCTTTGAAGGATAATTCAGTATCTCTGCCTTGGGTTGCAATTCCAGTACCTAATAGGAGTTTCCAGAAAGAAGTGTGTCTAGTCTAAAAATGTAAAGGTGTAGGTCAATGCTCTTTATTATCCTTAGGTTCTAGAACCTTCTACCTGGGCATTATATTCCAAAGTATAGCACACAGACCACAGATGGTTCATGAGATGACTGTAGCTGGTGCAAAGATGAACATTTATTTTTATAACATTTCTGAATTTATTATACTATGTATTAAAAAATACTCGTTTTCCATTTCCAGTGCTGATGGATTTCTTAGTGTCTAAGGGGCATTTGTGCATGGAGAGGAATTTTCACTACTAATTGAAACTCAGGCGATGTCCCAGCTATTAATCCTAGGAATTTATTAGACAATTAGCATTCTTTTAGATATTAAACAACCAACATTGCCCTAAATATTTACGATTACTTACCACTAATAAATAAAAAAATTGTAAGTTTAGCAAAGTAAATGTTCCCGATCAATAAAAAACCTAGATTACAAACCTAACCCGCCACTTTTAGACATTTAATTAAAATCTTGCAACTAACATATTAATTCCCTTCAGTATTCTGAGACTCTTTAAATGCAAAATGGTCACCCCAGAAATGCAAAACTACAAAACAGATTAATGCCCTTACACCAGAAGAGGTTCCAATGATACTGGTACCATGGCTTTAATTTGTTCCCTTTACCCTCGTGCATTCCCAGCAACACGTGCTTTACATTGTTCTAGGATTTCAATAGCTCTGTCAGCCCCATAAACTGATCTTTTACATATTTCTAAGATTCTAGAAATTTACCAGACTCCAGAGTAAGAGAATATTACTTCGATGCTACTGGGAGATGGCACATGTTCTATCATGGGACACCTCACTTCCAGTCTTCCTTAACAATGTTGACTCTGAGACCCGAAGTCTTTTCAGTAATGAACTGGTCTCTCGGTTTTGTATGTGACATCTACTTAAGGTCCAATAATTAAGATTTGTTGGTCTGGTCTATCTCCATAATTAGAAGCTCAGGGACATATGTCTTATTAACGTCTCATTATAATTATTGGCATTTTACAAAGTTTGGTTGAAAAAATAAGGGGAGTAAGTCAGGGGCTTGCTTTTTCTTCTTTTGCTTTTTTCTTCTCTTGCTTTTTTCTTAAGGGCATTTGTCTAATGTGTTATCTGGGAACCCAGATGGATATTCTTTAGCTGATTACGTGTGGGATCACAAATGCTGGCCCATGGTTGCTTCACTTTCCATTTGCTCTTGTTCATGGCACAGTTCCTTTGTACACTGGGATTATTTTAGCTAACTAAAATAGAAGTTTCAAGTCACTCGTTATTGGTTACTCTGTTATCTCAGCTAGCTTTGGATACCGAGTCTTTTTGTCGGCTATTGAGTTGGACCACTTTCCATTATTCAAATAACAATGCTGGGGTCTTTTCCATTAAACCCACCCTTTCTTGAAATAACTCCATTTTTTTTTACCTTATATTACCTATCCTGATGTTTTTGTTTTTGTTTTTTAAAGATTTCAGTTATTTATTTGACAGACAGAGATCACAAGCAAGCAGAGAGGCAGGCAGAGAGAGAGAGGGAGAAGCAGGCTCCCTGCTGAGCAGAGAGCCCGATGTAGGGCTCGATCCCAGGACCCTGGGATCACAACCCGAGCCAAAGGGAGAGGCTTAACCCATTAAGCCACCTAGGCACCCCAATCCTGAAGTTTTTTATTGTTGCTCCAATAACTCAACCCTTAATTTAGTCTTTTTCTTTTAATTAGACAAGTGTTAGAAACCAAAATCTGGGCCCCACAAGTGTGTATGAGTTGCCCCTATTGGAATAAATGCTATTTCCTATTGATGTTGTTGGAACACTTTTTTCCCAAAATAACTGTCAATGACATTTCTTTGAGGTCCATGTGTTCACAGTGATGTTCCACATTTAGTGCTTTGTCATATTATCTGATCTGTCTAATAACATGATTCCGTCAATCACCAAGACTATGTCTCCAGGATGGATGTACTACAAGGTTCTATGGCTTCCTTTTAAAATCTGTTTAACATTAAAAAGTGAGGCAACTAAAAAAAATACATTATAAATAACATCACTGGGACGTGACATAGACCCTGAGTGTGAATAGAGAATGAGAGGACCTCTGAGCTTGCCCACTGGTCTGTCCCCATGGGAGCCCAGCCCCTCCCCCACCCCAGCCCCAGCACAGTGGATTAGATTCCTGCTCCTGCCTCAGAGTAGCACTACAGACTGGGTGACTTCAAACAACAGAATTGTCTTGTCTTAGTTCTGGAAGCTAGACGTATGAAATCAGGGTGTTGGCAGGACCATGTTCCCTCTGAAACCTGTAAGGAAGGATTCCTCCTCGCCTCCCTGGCTTGTAATTATAACAGTCTAATCTCTCTCTCTGTCACCACCTTGCCATCTTCTCCAGAGTGTTTGTGTCTCTCTCTTCTTATAAGGACACGGCTCAGATTAAAGGTTACCTTGCTCCAATAGGACTTCATCCTAACTAAGTACATCTAAAAGGGCCCTGTTTCCAAATAAGGTCACATTCACAGGTCCTAAGGGTTTTGACTTCATCATATCTTTTGGGGTGAACAAAGGTCAACCCATAACAACAGGTGTAGCAGGAAGCAGAGCCCAGCTGTGGCCTGAGGAACATTCTAGCCTGGTCTTTCACTCCAGGTGATCAAGAGCAGGGGCTTCGAGTCAGAGGTTGGAGGCAGTGAGGTCCCAAAGGCAGAAGGCAGATGGACCCATGGGGGCCTGGGGCTCACAGAACAGACCTCAAACTCCCTCCTTCTGGTCAAGAGTGTAGACCCTCAGCCAGAAGGGTTGGTCAGAATTACAGATGGTAAGGGAGAGGCAGTGCGGAAGAAGGGAGAATGATCTTACCGATAAACTTTCTTAAGCTAAAAATGGAAGAGACTGGGCTGATTCGAGGGTTTTCCAGTTTCGTTCCGGGGAGTTGCCTCAGGCCCCATGCAGAAGGGTGAACACCGTGTCCCACAGCAGCTGTGCTCTTGCTCCTTTCACTAGTTCTACAACTAGTGAACTATAGATATTATTTGTCTCTTCTTTTTGCTGATGAAATACATATAATGTAAACTTTCCCATTTTAACCATTTGTAAGTGTACAGGTTAGTGGCGTTCAGGACACTCACACTATTGTGCAACCGTCACTCCCATGGGGGAGGGGGGTTGGGATGCGTGAGGGAGGTCAAAAAGAACAAATTTCCCTGACAAATAAGTCATGGGGATGTACAGTATGGCACGGTGACAATAGTCAACAATACTATATTGTACATTTGAAATTTGCTAGGAGAGTAGACCTTAGAAGTTCTCATAGTGAGAAAAAATTCATAGCTTTTGCGGTGATGGATGTTAACTTATAGTGGTGATCATTTTGCAATATATACAACATCACTATGTTGTACACCTGCAACTAATACAATGTTGTATTTCAACTATATTGCAATAAAAAAAAAAACTTATCTGAATTTACAGAAGTTTCTTAAAAAAACCCAACCAAACAAAAAATGCGTAAAAGGATAAATTTTCTCATGTTCAGTTTTACAGAATAATATAAAACAAAACAAAAACTTGTCCTCCTTCCTTTCCAGGTGATGTAAATGCCTCAGAGTAAAGAAGTCTTTCGGCCTGTGGAACCTGCTGGGCTCACTTCCTGCCTCTTGTACACCTTGAACCACCCCTGTTGACCTCTCTGTCTGCACTAACCCCAACCCCATCACATTCCCAGTCTTTGCCTCTGCAGGGGCTCTAGGGTTCTGTGGCCTTGAATTTCCTCCCCTAATTTCCTTCCTCCTCCTAAAATCCCATAGATTTTAGGTTTGCCTTTGTAGGATTTCAAATGGAAATCAGAGTGTTTATTTTTTTTTCTTAGCCGCATGAAGCAACAAATACAAGTGCCTGGTAGGAACAAGGATGGGACATTTGTTTGTGGAAACCTCTAGACCATTGTGACCAGTTCTGGATCGTTCCAGCTCACCCCAACCCACAGAATCCCTGGGGCCCCCTCACGTTGTCTCTCAGTAGGAACTCATCCTTCAGGAAACATCCATCAGCCTATGTGAATGTCAGCCCCAAGCAGACTGGATAGCAGCTCTTAGGACAGATCCTCCCCATCTGCGGGGACGTCTCTTCCTGGGATGGCTGTCTCTGACCGTGCCTTGAACCTCCAGCTCTTGCCACTGGGCTAGTGCTGAGCCCAAATCCGCTAACATAAGACACAGCCTAACAGAGCCATTTCAATATGATTGGATAATCATGTGCTAGTGGGTTGGGGGGCACTTAACCTTTTGACTCCTTTACCTTTTCCTATAAGAGAAACCAGACAGCTGCCTCAATCCTTTTTTTTAAAGATTTCATTTATATATTTGAGAGAGACAGAACGCACATAGCACGTGCGCAAGAGCAGAGGGAGAGGGAGAAGCGGACTCCCCACTGAGCAGGGAGCCCAATACAGAGCTCCATCACAGGAGCCTGGGATCATGACCTGAGCTGAAGGCAGAGGCTTAACTGACGGAGCCCACCTCCATCCTATTGAGTTAAAAGAATCTGATGCACCATGTAGGTCATGAGTCATCCTAGAAACCCAATGTCATTGGATGTTTGTTGAGTGAACAAGACAGCATTCCACTCTACTTTCTCTTCTCCTAAGAGAGCAGAGACTATTCCAAAACGCTCGTGCCCCGTGTCAGGTGAAAAAGAAACTAAACTTGCCACGGCCCCCCCCCCAGGGGGAAGCCTGGCCGACCACTTGCTGGCCACCATCCCCTCTTCTTTGTGAAGGCAGGGTCTTCCCTCTTCTTCCTGCAAGGACGTGGTACAAAACAAAATGAAATAAGAAGACGTGGTCAACATTAAAAGAGCCCCATGAATGATAGGCACAGCTGATATGAGTATAGGCATAAGCCTCCATCCAAAGATCTTCACCCAGAGAAAGGGAAAGTCGAGGTACATAAAATGGTCATTAATGGAACTAACGATGATGGGCAGGCCTGGGAAGAGATGGCTCTTCACCACGGCATCTGGACAGCAATGCCGGCATGGACTCTGGGCTCTTCCAACTGTTTCCATGAACGAGATGGGCCCCGCAGGCCTGGAGCTCGGCGAGCAGCCGGCTGCCCGTAAACAGAGATAACACCACAACCAGGCCTCAGATGCACTGCCTGGCATCGGCAGACGCTTTCTCTTGGTTCATTAAAGCAACATTAAGATGCCCCTTTATCCCTCTATATTCATATAAATAATAGGATGAAAATGTAATTACCATAGCAACTTAATTAAGAACAGCTATGGAAGTTGCCCCTTGCTCCTGGTGTACGAAAAACTGGATCTGGAGTCCTTGGTCTGCACCAGCTCTGTGGGCAGACAGCACCTTCATTCCCCGAAAGTGGCCCCAGGAAGCTGGTTTTATCAGCTGCATTTTGCAGGCACAGAAACTGACCCTGTGGCTTCCCTGAGGTTGCACCAGCACCAAAAGGCATTGGCAAGACTAGAACTCAGGCCAGCTGCACCCACATGTCCCCTGGGCCCTCCCTGGCAGGCCTGGGCTCTCAAGCCTGCTTCCTGGGTTCAAGTCATGGCCACTTGTCTCTCTGGCTGTTGGATCTTGGGCAGTTAAATCTCTCTGTCTTAATTTCCACATCCGGACAACTCAATCAGGCGCTTCTTGGCAACAGGCACAGTTTGCAAAGATCCGTGGGTTCTTTGCTTCCTTTCCTTTCCCCCTTTATTGAAAATGAACCGCTGTCTTGCCACCAGTCTGGCCTTGGCAGTCTTACCCCAGAGCATTTCCACAGAGGCGTCTCTTTTCACTTGCTCCCACGGGGGACACAGTGGATTTGCAGCTAATTCACAGGATGAAGAAAAAGGCAGCCCAGATCAGGGATCCCGTGAGCACATGACGAATACCAGGGAAAGAGAGCTTTCCCCATAGCCTCAGTCAAACAGCAACCTTGGAAAGCGGACCAGGTTGCAAAAGCGGCCTGGGAGCCCTGGAACTCGGGGCCTGGAGGACCCATGCCCAGTAATGCTGTCACCGAAGCGCCCCGAGCCGGAGTCAGGTCAGAGTCTGCTCTGGGCTTCTTCTGGCCAGCTCAGACCATGGTGTGCCTGCTAGGCAGACGGGTGCCCACATGCTCCCGAGTCTGACTTTTCCGGAGTCCCCTGGCCACCTGGAAGGAGCAGAGAAACCGGCAGATGCTGCCCCTGACACTCAGCTTTGCCGTCTTAGATGAGAGCGCAGCAGCAAGAGAGGCCCGCCTTGGACTTGAAAGGCTGAATTGGCAGCTGCACCGCCTGCCCCTGTCAGGCCCGGGTTTCCTGCTGCACCCACCTTGCCCAACACTCACTCCTCGTTCCTCCCTGACCTTGGTCCTGCCAGGAATGCTGGGACAGAAGCCTCCTCCAGTGGGGAGGCGGAGGGTGACACCTCCCCTTACTGGTCCCTCCAGGCTGAGCCAATGCACCAGAAGGCGCTCCTGCTCCCTAGGAGGAAGCCCAGGGATGCCAGGTTGGGACCACTACCCATCAGGGACAGCTGGGTTTCCCTGGGGGTCTGCTGCAGCCTGGAAAGAAGGTATGACTCAGGGGCTGTGTGACGGCTTCTGCATCCTTCCAGGGCCGTCAGATTCTAGAGAAGACTTAACAGCTCCTCACGGGTTAGCACTGCGGAGAAGCTAGTGCTGCCTTCCCCCCGCTGAAAAGAGGGTTTCCTGGAGCTGGAAACCTATTGAATCTGGGTTTTTGCACCCCATGCACTGGCTGTCCCTCCCCGACCAGAGACATAACGCTGGGGTCTGGCTCACCCGCTGCTTTAATGAGGGTAGGCAGGATGGGCATCTGCCCACCCAAGTCTCCCTGTCTTCCTGGCACTATCTCAGCATCTCCATCTATTTGATAAAATACCAATTTATTGGCTATTACCCTCATTTTAAATTATATATATCCATTTAAACATAACTCACCTTCTCTTTCCAATCCCATTAGCTTATAAAAGCATTAGCAAATTGTCACACATTTAAATGACCGTGTAATAGGTATTGGTTTTAATTGTCAGTACTTAAGTGGCCATTATAACAAAGTGTTGTGCTTCATAAGTCAGGTAAACCCCTCACTCTCCAAGAAAAAATGCTTAATACGTGGCTGCTGAAAACCTTAGTACCCAATTTGTAACCTACTGGTAACCCATACATAGGGTGATGGCATTTTGACATTGACTGCAGGAGTTTTTAAATTTCTTTTTATTTATTTTTTATTGTGGTAGAATATACAGAATGTAAAATGTATCATTTTAAGCATTTTAAGTTCATTTCAGTGATACTAAGTCCATTCATATTACATGCAACCATCACCATTATCCACATTTGGAATTTTCTCATCCCACATCGAAACTCTGCACCCATTAAATGGTGACTCCCCTGTCTCCCCCCGACTCAGCCCCTGGAAGCCACCACTCTACTTCCCAACTCTGCGGATATGAGTTACTCTAGGTAACTCATATAAGTGGGGTCATACAGAATTTGTCCTTTGCAAGTGGCTTACTCCACTTAGCAAATGTCTCCAAGGTTCAGCTATGTTGTAGCCTGTCACAGTCTCCTTTTGAAGGCTGAATGCCATCCTCTTGTATGTACAGACCTATGTTTTTTGTTTATCCATTCATCTGTTGATGGACATTGGGTTGTTTCCACCTTTTAGCCATTGTAAATAATGCTGGTATTGGCCTCAGGGGTCTTAGTTTTATGCTCTAGTCCTGTGTTTTCCTTTTCCCTCCTCACCCATGTGTGGTTTATACCCCCTGGGACTGAACACTGGACTCTGTCATGGCCCCTCAGTAAACTGTGTTAAACTGCCGAAGCAACGTGATTTCTAACACCAGTGTCAGAGATAAGATACCAAAGGTAAATGAGCCTTCCTCTCTACAAAATCGTTCTTCACTGTTGGGGGCGGGGGGGTGGGTAGTAGTCACCAACCCATTCGAAAATCTAAAAAAAAAAAAAAAATTTTTAAGATTTTATTTATTTATTTGACAGAGAGAGAAAAAGAGCAGGAGAGGGAGAAGCAGACTCCCAGCAGAGGAGGGAGCCTGATGCAGGGCTCCATCCCAGGACCCTGAGATCATGACCTGAGCCAAAGGCAGATGCTTAACCAACTGAACCACCCAGGCACCCAGAAAATCTAAAAAGTTTTGAACTCTCTCCCATTCAGAAAATAACACACACACTCCCACAAACATTACATTTTTCATGTCTATGGACACCCGGAAGCTCCACCTTAGACTATAAGTTTATTTCTGCTATAATTAATTTCTTCCCCCAAAAGTTATAAATCAAAGACGTATATGGTTGAAATGCTGATTAAAGCAAATAATCGCTTCTGGCTTGACAATTCCAGAAAGCTGAATGTCTGTATTTGGAACTTCTGTAACACAGAATACCGCAGCAGAAAGATGACCTTGGGGATTTACAAAGTGTCTCCAAAGGACCTGGGAGGTTAGAAGCACAGCACGTGGCTCCCACCCCAGACACAGAGATCCGTGACGGCAGGCGCGGAGAAGGGAACACATGTGTGAGAGGCAAGCTTGCCCCTCACACATTCCAACTGGAGTCTTCCCCCATGCCTGCCTCTCCCCCTTCTGATCATTGGCAGCTTTGGCCACAGGGCCCCATGTTGGCCCCTCGCTTAAGCACAAGCATTTTCCCACTTTCCCAGGGAATTAGTCAAGCAGTCAGAGACCCTAGTTTCCAATATAACTGCCCCCCGATGTTCCATGCCCCAGAAGGGGCTGCAGCAGGCATGAAACACAGCTCTACCTGAGAGCAGAGCCAGTTGACGAAATAAGTCAGTCGGAGAAAGACAACTATCATATGATCTCCCTGATATGAGGAAGTGGAGATACAACATGGGGGTTTAGGGGGTAGGAAAAGAATAAATGAAACAAGATGGGATCAGGAGGGAGACAAACCATAAGCGACGCTTAATCTTACAAAAGAAACTGAGGGTGGCCAGGGGTAGGGGGTTAGGGAGAGGGTGGTGGGGTTATGGACACTGGGGAGGGTATGTGAGTGCTGTGAAGTGTGTAAAGCTGGCAATTCACAGACCTGTACCCCTGAGACTAATAATACATTATAGGTCTATAAAAAAATCTAAAAATTATTAAAAAAAAAAAAAAAAGAGCAGAGCTAGTTGAATGGACCAAGGTTGCAGGAACTGCCTAACTTGGGCTGCAAGAGTGCTGAGATCAGCCAGTCTCTGATCTGGGGGGATCTGGGGTTCCCTACAAATTTGCCATCTCTGAGCAAGAAATACAAAGTCCTACTGAATTTAACACAGAGCCTATGCCAATGCCAAGGTGTGCTGGGGGATTTGTGCCCTGGTATCCGGGCATCTTCATAGGCAGTGATTTGCACATGAGAAATGGGTCCTCGGAGGTGCACACCTGGGGGCAGAGCCAGGTGTGTGTGTGTGTGTGTGTGTGTGTGTGTGTGTGTGTGTGTGTGTTTGTGTTGGGGGGGGTGAAGTAGAAAGAGGACCACACAGATGTCTTGTGTCTGGTCCCCCACAGAGGGCAGGGCTCCAAAACAAAACTTAAGACCTCTTGTCTTAGAATCTTTGTGGCACCCTACCACATGCTCCACAGAGCAAGGGACAGGGACAATCCACCTTTTCCCTTGGCCAGGGAATCTTGGGGGGCCACAGCAGTGTACAGCTTTCAAGGTTTTGTGCTGTGGTAGAAAGTGGCCACAGTATTGAGGCAGGGTTGAAGCCAGCTCTTGGAGACCCACACGGGCAGCAGGGACAGCCCTAATATGGGGTCACTCTCTCTCTTTCCCAGAAACCTTAGACCCTCATGATCAAATGACATGGGACCCCGATGGTGATTCCACTGTGGAGGCTGGACCCACCAACAGCCCTTCCTACTCTCGTCCCCACTGAGTGCTCTCCCGCCTTCGGTAATGCCTGCTTACACGACTGTCATACCGAGTCGGTTCTAAGATGCACATTATAGGATTCAGAGAGGGACGTTTCTCACAACACTGTCAGGCGAATGACAGGCATGACAACCTCCATCCTGTGGTCGTCACTTTGAGTAATTGGCGTTATGGGTACTACACCCAGTGAGTTTAATTGCCATTTAAAAGTATTCTCAAAAATATTATACTATGATTCGGCCTTGAAATGTGAAAATACCGTGGATGTGATGAGCACGGGTACAGAGCAGTGGGGTGTGAATTTGATGTTAGCGAAGCAAATATTTCACATTGCAATTTCATGTTTTCTTGCAAGGCAACAGCCAAGTGACTTAACAAAGGAAGGCGCTCTCAGAGGGTGATACGTGAGAAGGAACTGCCTAGCCCCATTAGGAATGACGCCGAAGGCCAGGAAATCAACAAACCCTGGGAAGATCTTTACAGGAAGTGTTACTCTGTCCTACCGTGATGGCCCAGTCACCATGGGAGACACAGGCCTGTGCCCTGAACCCAAAGTGGATCCCATGTAGTTGGAGGTTGATGCTGAACGGGGAGAAGTTTTAGAAATACCCTAACCGATGTATTTCACTTATCTAATCTTATAGACACACAAGATTAAAGTGCATGTGTATGAAGTCCAAATAAGCTCTTTGAATAAATATAAAGAAAAATTTGCTGTGCTAAAAAGAGTATGTTAAAGGTATTGACAGTTCTTATTATTCAGTGACCCACAAAATTGGTGCATCTTAGAATCAATGGTTTCCACAGTGAGATACCACCTCACACCAGTCAGAATGGCTAAAATCAACGCATCAGGAAACCACAGATGCTGGCGAGGATTCGGAGAAAGCGGAGCCCTCCTACACTGTTGGTGGGAATGCAAGCTGGTGCAGCCACTCTGGAAAATGGGATGGAGGTTCCTGAAAAAGTTGAAAACAGAGCTACCCTACTACCCAGCCATGCACCTAACCATTGCCTCTAACACGAGAGACAATAAGACACGGCGACTGAATGCACAAACTGGGGAGTCAATCGTGGATTCAATCCAAGCGCTTCCCTGACAAGCCAGTAATCTTGTACATGGTACTTCACTTTGCCTGGCAGCCTACGTGTCTTCATCTGTAAGAGAAGAAAACCAATGACCACACCATGGTGCTGAGAGGACGGGCACGTCGTAGACCCCTTTTCACCACAGTTGCCTCCTCGCATCTTTTGTGAATGTGGCAACCATGGCGCTGGGCGTGACTGACCACGTCAGGACTTTATGCCTTGATCCCAATCATGTGACCTAGGTTGGTCCATTCAGAGTGAAGCTCAGGACTTGGGTGGTTTGGAGAAGAGAAATTTTCTTTTGTCTAGATCGTCTAGATTCTATGAGTTCTGTAATCCCTTGGTTACCAAGGTAGCTGGCCTGAAGAGGGGGCTGACCATGGAAGAGGCATGGGGAAGAGCCCAGCTCACCCACCTCTGACCCTTGCTGAGATGACTTTGGTTGTATGAGGCATAAAGTTCCATTTATTCAAACAAATTCCAAGTGTGTTTTCTGTCACTTTCCACCAAAAACATTCTGGTTCAGTCTGGAAAGCACCTAAAAAGTACGTAATAAATGTACTTAAATAGAAGTACTTAATACATGGACTCTATGGTTATCAACTGAGAGTTTAAAATAGATTCTGTGAATGGAGGTGAGTCTCCCCCACTGCTTCCCTCTCCCTTTTCCTCACTCGTACCTTTTTTGGAGCAACATGGCTGTTCCTCCAAGCAAAGCTTCTGTTCTGTAGCCACAGGTGAGCTTGTGTGCCTGCTCTGGGATTCTACCGCAAATCATGGTGGCGCGGCTCACAGCCTCCGCTCTGCCAACCAGAACACAGGAAGGCAGTGACTCAGGGCACATCTTTTTCTTCTGAGACTAGGGTGAGGAAAGAAAGGCTGCCAGAGGGGTCTAGACCCCATACGCCCCCCCCCCCCCCAAGATGCACTTGTGTTCCTCCTCTTCCAGGAAGCCCTCCAGCCTGCTCTGGCCATCACCTCTGACTCCTCTCAACTCAGAAAGAACCCTTGCCATCCGGCAGGTATTTCCATACCTGCATGTGTGTTGCTGGCACGTCACTCGTGTTGCTGCTCTGGTATCCACAGGTATGTGCTTTGTGGGGACTCCTTAAAGCTGGGGACATACTGACCTCATTTTTAATTTCCTGCAGAGCATATAGGATACTTAGCGCATAACCAGCACCCCATGTCTTTTGGATAATTGATTGTGAGCCTCATTAAATGAACCTCTTTCTTACTCTCCACATTGGATATATAGATGTATTAGATAAACAACATCTGTATCTATACATCTATTTATATGACTATATATATTTCCAGGAGTAGTATAAAGCATTGGCTACAAACCTCACCTCTCCCCTAAACTGAGTGCAGGAAATGGAATCTTTCTGTCCTCCACAAAGCCCCCACTGTACCAAGGCTCCCCACACACTCTAAACTGGGCACCTCAAGCCCTCGCTGGGCAATCGGAAGCCTGGGCCTTCATGTTGCAGTACAGGAAGGTGTTAAGTCTTCCTGAGGAAGCATAGTTCCCAGAGCAGCTTCCCAAGCCATCCTCCTCTGGCCTGGGGTCTGCCCCCCTTGGAAAGAGAGAAGAGCCCAGAAGCTTCCTCTTTCACACTCCACTGGGCCCTCACACTCCACTGGGCCCTCACACTCCCTCTAGAGCCAAGCTCTAGAGGCCAAGGGCTCTGCACCCCTCACCAGACCAGGTCTTCAGAGCTCTGCTACATTCTCACAGTGGCAGTGCATGCTTTCTGGCCCAGCCTACCGTCCTGGGAGTGACATGCGGGTGGCTCCATCCTCCGTCATAAAATTGCCTGCCTCAGTAGGCTAATGACAGCAGCACACTCCATGTCACCCAGTTGTCACCACACCCCCGATGTGATTTGCAATAATGCAGTTTCTCGAGCTGGGCAGGGGCTCTGGTTGGCGTGGGCAGGAGCCCAGCTCACTTAGCAACCTGAAGGACAGGTTGCCAGGATCAACTCCTCCATCCACAGGCACGGAACACGCTCATAGCATCATCATTGTACCTGGGGCTCTGCTACAATCCCTACTTTCCTGGTGGTCAATGGCATTTAAACCTACTGATACCACATAGCATACTTCATCCACCCAGAGGGAGACTCCTCCTGCCCAGAACTCGAAAGCCAATTTGCAAATACAGAGTGATGGATTTTGTCAGTAAATTTATATCAGAACGAGGCAACCACTTTCCTGCACAAATTAATGCTTCTTAGCAGATGTTTAATTTTTGAATGTCCTGTTTTGAATATATATTACCTGATAATGTATATACACGGCAAGTATTTTTTTATTTCTACTCATTAAATCTCAATCAAACCAGTAAACGTCCCAAACTCCAGAGGCCCAGAAATTCTGCTTCCCTTCTCATCAAGTAGCAGCAGTTTATGGGGGTGTGGAACAAATGAACTGCTAATACAATTTAAGAATCACAGCCATCACAAACCCGAAGCGGCCACGTCCTGAAGCATGGAGCACCACGGTAGCTGGGGGCACGGGGACAGCGCTGGGTGTGAATTCTAGCCTTGCCACTTCCTGAGTGACCAGAAATGGTGACATCCTCTCCGGGCCTCCATTTCTCCCTCTGCAGAATGGGGATAATCCTCACGCAGCGTATAGGGTCAAGGAACGAATACGAGTATTTAGAACTCTGCCTGGCATCACGTATTTGCCCTTAGTATTATATTTTAAATGACACCAAAGGAAGGAGGAAGCGAGGAAAATACTTCTGCAGGTACAGGCCTGGGTGGCGGGAACGCCAGCACCTGTTTCCAGCCTTCTGCTCCCTTAGTGTGACCCCTGGGAAAGCAGAGCCTCAGTTTCCCCATGTGCAGGTTTGGACACACGTCCTCACGTGGCTCTCCCGGGTGCGGAGCCCACAAGCAGCTACGAGGGCTCTCTGGAATGCCTACTGCGGACTGGGAGTGAGAAGTCCCCTCAGCCTTGGGGGGCCTGATGGCGTGGGTCCCCAGGGCGTCTGTCAGCAGGCAGCATGTGAGCGCTGTTCTCAATCCTCCTTCCCCGGGACCCCTTCCCATCTCTCGGTTCTGTATCTCCTCTCCTGTCCTCTCATTCCATTAGTGCTGCACGTGCATTTCTATTTCTTTCTTCTTCTTTTTTTTTTAATCATGCTTTTCGTTTCTTGTTGCTGTTTCTGACATACACGTGTAGTGCTGCTGTTCTTCGCTGACTTTTCTCTTGCTTTTCTGATGACCTTCCCGGGACCGCTCCCTCCCAGTTCTCTGCAGTCTGGCTTTGGCGCTCAGGGGGGCGGCTGGGGTAGCAGGAAAGTGCAGACTGTTGGGCTAGGAAGACCTCAGAGCCCCTGCTGGGCCACGAGACAGGTCAGACACCATGTGGTCCACCCCCTCTCCCACATGCATAGGTTGGGAGGACAAGCCACCCCCAAACCCCGCTCCACTCCAGCCCCGGGATCCCTCCACCCAGCATGGAGATGGACTGGGCCAGACTGGGGGATGGGCTGAGAGGCCCTTTCAAGCAGACCTTTGAGTCTCTACCATATGCCAGGCATGGTGTAAGCTTCCCAGATCCAAGATGGCCTGGAGTGCTAGGATCTCACCCAGGTAGCAGGGACAATGGCTAATACCCAGAGGGGGGCCTGCTGTGTGCTGTGTGTCTGAGTTCTTTATTGTACTAACTATGGACTCCTCACAAACTATATTACATGGGTCCTGTTAGTATCTTCACTTTATACGGAAATGGAGGAAATGGAGCCTAGAAAGGCTAAGTGATGTGCAAGGAGCCTAACACGGAACCCGATCCCAGGACCCTGGGATCATGACCTGAGCCAAAGGCAGATGCTCAACCGACTGAGCCACCTAGGCACCCCCTGAATTTTTAATATATTTTAAAGATAAGTATTTATGTAGACAGAGAACCCATTAAAAAAATATCTCTTCCCAGGACCCTCCCACCCAAGGGGTGGTATTCCTGGGACCTGCTCTGTGCCGGGGAAATACTGCTGCTGGCCTGACCTCTGTTCTTGCCTCTGGTGGCCACCACCCCATGTCCCCTCCCCTGACATGCATGTGATTCTCATTCACTGTCAGTGAGAGCAACTGCAGGGTTACTGTCCACCTTAGGAGAGTGTCGAGGTCTCCCCCACGGTTCCCTCCATGCTTTCTCAGGATTGGAACTTAGCTTGTGTATAATCAGGGTGCCCACCACCATAGGGGCTGCCAGTTCCCCATTTGCACCCACCCTTGTTCTCTAAGGCAAGGGTCTTTTGACCTGTTACCCGGAAGCTGATTCTGCATCTTGTGCCTCAAGAGTTCCCCTGCAGCCCTGTGCACTAGGGCATACATCTCGTCTCTGAGCCTCCTGACCAAACTTCTCAGAGCATCCCTTTCCTCCCAAGGGTGGGGCAAACTGCTTTTGGGGCAAGACCTGGTCGATGCCCAGTGCCTTTGCACGTGCTCCTTCATGTGGTCCCCCCCAGAACCTGGGCTTTGACCATGAGAACTTTTTCCAAGTAGGGCAGCCATGATGTGGCAGCCACAGAAGCTGACGCGGGCATACCGCCAGCCCCAGTGCAGTGTCTAATCGTGGAGGAGGTACCCAAGAAGTGTTTGGAAGTCGTGAGAGAATCCAGATTTCTTGAGATGTGAAGCTTATACAATTCGGGGAGTCCAAAGACTTGAAGAAAAAGAATGAAACTTACAGATGTAAAGAAGATGGGGCTTTGGAAGGACCCCAGGCAAGCAAGAAACCCCGAGGCTTCCACTTCAATAGTTTCACAGTAAATCCGCCATGGAGTCAATAAATAATGGATAGATGAATGAATAAATGAAGTGCAAAGACGTATACTTGCAGGGCTAATAGGACCTAAAGAAGTATTGAGCCCCAGCTCCTTTGTCTGTAGTTGTAGAAACTGAAACCCAGAGGAGTAACTTTCCCAAGAACACACAGCTAGTCAGGCTCATCGAAGTAAACCGAGGCCACCCTCTGTCATCATGTCTGTGGCCTGGTGTTGTTCAACCCAGATCTATAGTCTTTACTCTGCCACTAACTGTCCTTGCCTTAGGAATCATGGGTCCTCATCTGGCAATAGGACATACCTCTCCAAATTAGGACTACCAAGTTGTACAACGTTAAGACACCATTCCCAGGGATGTCTTTGTGAAGGGACTTCCTGGAGATATGGGGTACCTAGTCTGTGTGGCTCTACACAGCAGCCCTGATCCTGTTACTGATTTTGACCTCCTCTTTAGGTCCTGGCTCCTGGAAGGGAAGAGGAAGGAAAAACCCCTCTGCCTTTCCCATACCTCACTCTTCTTGACTGCTGGAAATTCCAGTAACTGTTGTACCAGTGATCAATCTATTCTGTCTGAGTTCCAAACTCAAAATTCATCGTCTGCTCTGAAAACAGGAGGTGGGCCCTGCAGATGTATTTCTGAGGGTGGTTGGTGCAATGTTACCTTTTGTCTATAGAGGACGCTAGAGGGCCGGGGAGTATGGAAGATGTTTTCTCTCCCCATTCCACGTGCCTGTCTTACCAGATTGCTGCAAACGCAGGACAGACCTCTGCCCATCCAAAGGCCAGCAGGGACCACTGTCCTCAGCATGTTGGGGTGCAGCCTTGCAGCGAGTTCTGAGAGGCAGCCCCTCCTTGGGGACAGTTGCCCTGGTTTCTCAGAGGACAGAGTCCCACCCAGTTCTACTGGGGCAGCACCTCCGTCCCATCTCTGCTCCCCCTAGGCCGCAGCCATGACCTCCACCTCCAGCAAGGTCTGCGGCTCAGCCCTGGAGATGCTCTTTCTCAGCCCTTAGGGTGTGGCTGCTTCTGTGTCTGTGATTTTTGGTGTCCTCTTAACTTCTTACCTTCCAGTTTCCCACTATGCCAATCTCCTGTAATCTTTAATGATTCTTTCCATTAAGCTTTCAAATCTCTATTTCTTTCCTATCTTCTGGTTGGATCCTGACTGCCTGTTTTTATGGGAGTTGCTGAGTTCTGAAGCCAAAGACCTTTGGCGCCTGGCCTTCCAATGTCAGCTCTGGAGAGCAGCGGAACTTCACCAGACCAGCTGAACGGCTTGGACCAAATCCTGCCTGGGTGTTTGTGCTGCTCCAGACTAACATGACACAATGTGGCAGTCAGGACAACAGTCTGCACGCCAAGCCCCAGTGAGCATCGTACAGACTGACCACATTACACCTACATGACATGTGTTTCTCTCATCCAAATAGGAAAAGGGATTCCCTGAAAATGCATTTGCAGATGGGCTTTGTACTACCACGTTCAGGGATTAAGCTCAACAGGAAGTCTGTCGTGAGGCTTCAATCTCTCTGCAACATATGTTTGGCACAGGCAGTGGGCAGCTCAAAGCCAGGAATGGGCCAGGAATATCAGAGCTGGACGTCACACTGGAGATTCACAGTCGGCCCCTCCGGGTCTGTGGTCAGAATCTTGGCATGGGCCACAAAGATGTTTACCTGTTTGCTCACGAAGGATGAACAAGGAAGAACTTCTAAATGGGGGGGAGGACGAGGAGAGGGCCTACCTTCTGGCTGGGCTCAGAGACAGACCTGGGGACCTTCTAGGATGAAGAGAGCAGGGGCCTGACACTTCACCCAGATGTCAACATCACAGATCAAGGTCAAGGAAGTCAGGGCACCTAGAGGGCTCAGTGGTTAAGCATCTGCCGTTGGCTCAGGTCATGATCCCAGGGTCCTGGATTTGAGCCCCACATCGGGCTCCCTGCTCACCAGGAAGCCTGATTCTCCCTCTCCCACTCCCCCTGCCTGTATTCCCTCTCTCTCACTCTCTCTCTCACTCTGTATCAAATAAAGAAATAAAATCTTTTTTAAAAAAAAGCCAAGGAAGTCTTAGATTTTTACTTTCACCCCTCACCCACCCATTTTACAGATGAAGAAACTGAGGCCTAAAAGTCTGAAGCAGCTGTGAAATCCAAATGCAGTGCCCCAGGACAGACGTGAGGGGGGTAGGCAGCATTGCTCAGAATGGTTGTGGAGACCCAAGACTAAGAAACCTTTGAACTGTTGTGTAACAGGTGCATTTCCCCCATCCTAGGAGGGTTCTTCCCATTGACCTAGCTGCAAAATAAATAAAAATCAAAACATAGTTTTAAAAAATTATTAAATATAATAATCACATCTTAGCTGGCCCCTTTACAACAGTTATAGAGCTATTTGTGGAGAAATGGCTGCTTGGGATTTCTCTGGCTTATTTTCCAAAATGGTGGCCCTAGCCCAGGAGCATTCCTATCCCAGGCCCACTCAGGCCGCTCTGAGAGGTCCAGACCAGGTGGCTTCAAGAAGCCACCCCTTCGATGTCTCCAGTGTCCCCTGCGGGCTGGGAAGTGTGAGGAGCAGTGAGAAGGCGAGGAGGGAGTGGGGGAAAGTCCAGATTCTGAATTTTAAAATACCTGTTATGTTTAAAAGTGATTAATCCAAACAAATTTACTGAGCTTTGCATTGCTTCTTGGGAAACAGATGTAGACAATGCCCTATATTTTCACCTCTCTTGTGCAGGAAGTTCAGAAAGAAATAGAAGAATCTAAAGAAATGCTGGAAGCGCGCCTGGGTGGCTCAGTGGGTTAAGCCTCTGCCTTTGGCTCAGGTCATGATCTCAGGGTCCTGGGATCGAGTCCCGCATTGGGCTCTCTGCTCAGCAGGGAGCCTGCTTCCTCCTCTCTGCCTGCCTCTCTGGCTACTTGTGATCTCTCTCTCTCTCTCTCTCTCTCTGTCAAATAAAGAATTAAAATCTTTTTTAAAATTTAACAAAAAATAAAGAAATGCTGAATGAACTATGGAGCCGAAGGGGAGGTGGTCTGGGAGCAGCAACAAGTGGGTGCCTGGGGCTCTGACCATCACTAGGGATATTGAAAGTGTGTGCCCAGTTGCCTAAAAACATCAATCTTGTCAACGACAACTATAATCAATTAGGTTTCTTTTTCCCTTTCAGGAAAGCCTACGTTTATGCATCTGTTACCCTGACCTCGGGCCACATATTATTATATATTAGCATGAGGAAAACTAAGTGTGGAACTGAGCAGAGAACAGAGAAGGAGACACTGGACATTTTCACCCCTCCAACCGTAAGGTCAGGGAAACTGAGAGACGGAAGTCTGGATGGGAACATCTTCCTGGGGAGGTGAGAGGGGTGGCCGGGCCGCCAGCACCATCCTCCCTCCCCCACCCCACTCTGGGTGTCAGAGAAGCTGTCAATATTGCATGGGGCTCACTACAGCACAGGGGCAGCCCCTCCCCGCAATTTGTCTTCATCTGCAAAGCAAAGGGACTAATCATGATTCACAGTCTGAGATCTCTGGTCCTTCCGAAATCACCCCATGCTCAGGATTTTTCAGTCACATTAAAACATTTTGCATTCAGGAGCAGTAAGCCAGAGCAGCATTCCGCATATGTCAAGGCCACGTGGCGGCTCCATGGGGCTCAAAGGCTTTCTTTGCCTGGTACTTTGGTAGATTTTGTATAGTTCCAGAATCATCTCTTTAAAACAAAAAAACAAACAAAACAAAACAAAAACACAGTCTTGACACAACTTCAGTTGCAAGAACAAAGAACTCTCTTATACTTAAGCCAGATTCTCCAAATGTTAACATTGAACTACCTTGTCCTCATCACCTTACCTCTCCGTTTCTGTCTCTGGCTCTGGCGCTGGCTCTCCCTCTCTCCTCTTCACACAGAGGAAACAACCTGCTACATGGTACAAAGCCCTGTGTGACACAGTGAGGAACGCAGCCCCCAGCCTGCTACCCCAGGAAAACAGAAGCCCGTCAACAACCATGTTCATGAACTTGGAAGTGAATCCTTTGCCAACAGAATGTTCTGTCTGGCCAACGGAATGTATCCTCATCAGAAGAGGGAGCTCTCTGGGGTCTCTATCATAAGGGCACCTAACCTATTCCTGAGGGCTCCACTCATGACCTAATCACCCCCTAGAGGCCCCACCTCCTGAGACCATCACCTTGGTGGGGGGTGGAGGTGGGGGGTAGTTTTCAACATCTGAATTTTGGACCATAGCGTACACTTGAACTTTGCCAGTCTAAGGGTGAGAAATAGTATATTTCAATTCATTTTCATTTGTCCTCCTGTTAGTAAGCATTATGTTAAACTCTTTCATGTATTTAAGGAACATTATTATATATTTTTGTGATTGTTCATGTCTTTGCCCATTTTTTCTATCGGGTGTATGCATAATATCAGTCCCTCACCTGTGACATATGCTGCAAATATTTTCTCCCAGATTTTTATTTTCTCTTGATATGTAGAAGTTCTTTTTATTTTTTACATAGTTGAACTTAACCAATCTTTTCTTTTAGTTCATTCACCTTTTGAGCAATAGACAGACAGCTTTTCCCTTTACCCAGGTTATAGGTTATGGAGAAATCCGTCCACGTCTTCCTCTGGGTATTGTGTGATTTCACTGTTGACATTTGGACCCCTGACCCCATCTCTTTTTCTGGATGGTATGAAATATGGATCTCATTTTTATTTTTACATTTTTCCAAATGTTAACCAGTTGTCCCAACTCCATTTACCAGTAAGTCTATCTTTGTCCCCATGTTTAAGATGCCGCCTTTCTCATAAACTAGATTTTTCACATGTAGTTGAGTCTGTTTCTGGTTTATTTCACAGGTTCTTTTGCCTACTCAGGTATCAGTATAACCATTTTCATTACAAAGGCTTTATAGAATGTTTTAATGTCTGATAAGGCTAGTTCTCTTCATATCTTTTCTTTAATATTCTTGCTATCCCTGCATGTTTATTTTTTCATATAAGATTTAGGATCAACTTGGCTTTGTTTTACACATTTGTTGGTATTTTACCAGGATTGTGTTAAATTAATAGGCTAAATAGAACCGATGTATTTCAATTGCTGAGTTGGCTCAGCCCCGAAAAAGGGATATCTTAATATTTGTTCTGGAGCCGGAAGTCTGGGTCTGATCTCAACTCTCTCATATTATCTTATGTTAAAACAACCACATTATGTTGAAGGTGTGATGTTTCTTTTTCTGTGTGATGTTCTTTCTTTGTTCTCTCAGTTTTTAATTTTCTTTTGGTATTTAGGAAGGTTTAACATTTATTCCAGGGGCGCCTGGGTGGCTCAGTGGGTTAAAGCCTCTGCCTTCAGCTCGGGTCATGATCTCAGGGTCCTGGGATCGAGCCCCACATCGGGATCTCTGCTCAGCGGAGAGCCTGCTTCCCCCCCTCTCCTCTACCTGCTTCTCTGCCTGCTTGTGATCTCTGTCAAGTAAATAAATAAATAAATCTTTAAAAAAGAATTTTTTTATTCCAGTAGTTGCCTGGAGTACACTACACCTTTTTAACTGCCACTAGTCTCTATGTCTTTTACTTTATTTTGTCCCCTCCTAATGTTCTATTCGATAATCAATGAGATTATTCTGCTTCCTTCTTTCCTACTCCCTTCTCATCTACTTTTGGTTAGTTATTTCTCTTTTTGTCAGGATATATAACACATAACCTATAACCTATATCATATAAAATTCTACTCTCCAGCCCTCATTCTGACTTCCCGGAGTCATGAACCTACAATTATATGGATTACGTGCTCACTGTAAGTCCTCTTGTTCAAGTTTTCCCCTTCAGTTCTGTTTTTGCAAGGCAGGGAAAGGGGGAGTGGTCTTTGATTTGGAACTTTGGAGGTCAGAATCCTTAAAGCACCTGCAAATGGAAGAAATGGAGGCGGGCCTGGATGGTGTTGGACAGGAGCAGATGGAGGAAGTGGAGTGAGGACTGTTAGCTGCAGCTGCGGACAGCAAGGGACCTGGCAGGAAATGTCACCAGCGACCCCACCCCTCTGCAAAGCCACCACCAGAGACACTGCATAAGCAACAACACACGAAACTAAACTGAAATTAAAGACAAACTCTAACCTCCCCAACTTGCAAACAAGGAAAAGCTCGTCAAAGATTCCAGTTTCAAGGGACGTGAACATCCTGAGATCATTTTTGTCGGTTCAGCCCTGATTTCAGAGTCCGGCAGGGGCAAGCTGCAGCTGTGGACATCCCGAGCAAGTCTTATGAGAAGCAAACCGCCAGGCCTCTCTCTTCCCAAGATGCCACATGAGAAAGACCTCTCCATACACACCCGCAACCCTGCCTCTTGAATTCTATCTGGCTTCTCTCCTTTGTACCTCCTGGAATATTCACCTCTCATTTCACATTTGGTGCTTGGAGTCCCAGGCGCTACACGCTCAGACACGGGGAGACTGCCGGGTGGCTTGGGGGGAGGACAATTCTTGGCGAGTGTTATGGGTCACTTGGACATCCTTCTGGGCTGTTCCTTAGGCTCCCTTCCCTTCTGCAAAGGCACAACCCTCTCCAATGAGTCTTGCAGCTTTTGCATGACCATTTTCCAGTGCTGCCCCAGGGCCCGCAGGGGTGTTGGTGCCGAATTTCCAGGGCAGTCCGCGCAGATGCAGTCTCAGAGGTCTGGCTGGTGCTCAGAAGCACCCGAGGTTGAAGAAGGCTCATCAGGATTCTGTGATGTTCTGTCGCATTTGTCACGCTCAACGGGCAATCTCCTAGCAGGAGGCAGGGAACGTGACCACTTACTGGATCCAAACAGAGACTAGACTCCCAGGTTAGTGTAAAAGGACTTAACTCGAGAACAGCCAGAGCTCAGAGATGTAGAGGGAAAGGTTGGGGAGGTGCAAAGAACCAGCGCGCGCTCGGGGTGAAGAAGGGGACGCTCTCCCGTATCTCTACATGGTCACTACCCTTGGGTTCTTGGCTAGATGAAGCCCATCTGCTCCTGGGTTCCTCAAGAAGGTCTCACAGATAGAGGATCCCCTACCTCCTTCTTTGTTTAAAACATTTTACATGTCCTTTCATACTTGAAGAATAACTTGGCTTGATAAAAATCTTTCATTCATATTTTCCATGACTTTTTTTTTTAATACCGCTTAATTGTTGTCTTACTTGTTTGTCATTTTTGGGAACTCTAATGTGTGTCTTAATCTCCTGCTGGTGTAAATTTGTGATCTTTTTCTTGGAAACCTTGATTTTCGTTTTCTAATTTTGAAATTTGAATAATGTCTCTAGGAGATTGTCTCAGAGTGGACTGATCTTGGTCCTTTATATGGGGTCTTCTGTGGGTCCTTTCAATGTGTAGATTCAAGGTTCTCTTTATTCTTGGAAACTTTTCTTGCATTATCCTTTTAAATGCTAGTTTTGTTTTTCTTCTTCACGGTCTCCAATTCCGTATGTTGTTTTTTGTCTGCCTTTCTTGTCCTCCAGTTGCTTTCTCTAAGAGCTTTTTTACCTTTTTCTTTATATCATTATCATTCCCCCAGCTACTTCCCCACCTTTCTTCAGTGCTCCTTATTAAATTTTCATTTGAGCCTATTCTCCCTGGCATACCTTACAACTTCTATTTCATTTCTGAGATCATCTCGTCTTTTTCTTTTCTTCCCTGAGATCAATCACCTCTCTTTTCATTTCTTCCTATTTTTGTCTGTTTCTGGGTTTTGCATTTGAATTTCTGCTTCAAGGTGGGAATTTGTATTCTAAAATCCTTGTTTGATAACATTTAAGTCAGTTTCAAGTACTTTGTTACAGTTATCTTTTGCTTTGTGATCTTTTGGGGAAAAGTAGATTTTTATCAGCCAAGGGGTTCTTTGGCATAATCTGTTTTCCCAGTTCACTTGACAGAGTGACTTACAAGACTCCTCATTTGTTGCTGTGAGATGGTCTGGTCTCTTGAATGGCTTTTTTTTGGAAAGGGACATAGGGGAGGGATTGTGTGAACTTTTTTTTTCTTTCTTCTTGTACTTTTCTCCCTCTGCCTTCTTTTGTTCATATCACCCATTCTCCAAAGGGAACATCTCCCTTGCTTTATAGCTTGCCCACCCCACCCCAAGTGATGCCTTTTGAAGACTTCCCTCGTTGGTCATGCTCACTCACTGGGCATTCTTGTGATTCAAGAGGACTCTTTTTTAGGAGTTTAGGTCAATCTTAGTCCTACTACTGGGTTCCCTCTTCCATTCTGTTTTTCCCAGAATGCCCTTACCTCCCACCATCTTGAGGTGGAAAGATGAAAAATAGCTTGCCGAAGTTTGGCATTTACTCTTCTGCTCACAAGTTCCTGCATTCTCTGTCCTCCTGTTCTGCTGAGAGCTGGGTTTCATTGCTCTTCTGACTGCTGTTGGTTGACTTTTGGAGGCTGTTGGGATATTCAGATTTATGTAGCTGCTATTACTTCAACTACCTAGAATCCTTGATATATTTTTCATTAACATAAAAAGGAAAAAATTCACTTCATTTTTTTTTTAATTTAAAAATCTGTCAGCAAAATGAGATGCGTTGATTTTCAACTTTTGGGAGGCTCTGGGGCATCTAATATAGCTGTGCAATTTGGTAAGCAAAATCTTTCAAAATGTGATATCTTTGTATGGAGTAAGGGGACCCCTCTTGCACTGTTGGTGGGAAGACACACTGCTGCAGCCACTCTGGAAAACAGTATGGAGGTTCCTCAAGAAGTTAAAAATAGAGCTACCCTATGACATAGCAATTGCACTACTAGGTATTTACTCAAAGGATACAAAAATCATTCAGAGTGTTACATGAACCCCAATGTTTATGGCAGCATTATTTATAATGGCCAAATTATGGGAACAATCCAAACCATGGAAACAAGTGTCCATTGATTGATGAATGGATAAAGAAGATGTGATATACACACACACACACAGAGAGACAGAGACAGAGACAGACACACGGAATATTACTCAGCCATAAAAAAGAATGAAATCTTGGCATTTGCAACAACATGGATGGAACCAGAGGGCATTGCGCTAAATGAAGTAAATCAGAGAAAGACAAATACCATATGATTTCACTCATATGTGGCATTTAAGAAGCAAAACAAATGGCCAAAGGGGAAAGAAAAGAGAGAGAGAAAAAAAACAAAGAAACAGATTCTAGAGAACACACGGATGGGTACCAGAGGGGAGATGGGTGGGGAATGGGGGAAATAGGGGGGGGGGGGGGTTAAGGAGCACACCTGTGACGAGCACCAGTTGTTGTATAGAATTGTTGAATCACACTACACTGTACACTATATTACATTATATGTTAACTAACTGAAATTTAAATTAAAACTTTAAAATAAACAAGTAAATAAACAAATAAGCTGAATTGATTTTTTTTTTTTTAAATATGGTATCCTTGGAGGGAGCAACGGTAAAATGCTCCCCTGGTGGTATTGTTGTCAGGAACTTCTGGGGTGACATTTCCTGGCTCTGAAATGCCACCGTTCTGATCGCACTGTAGTGAAACTGTTGGAAGCTGTCACAGGCACCGAGCAGGAGAATAAGTATGGTCCCTCAGAAGACCTCCCAACTCCAGCGTGGAGCCCCCCCACCCCAGTCTCTGCTAATTACAGCCCGCTCTGGGGGTCTGGCTGGGGTGTGCCTGCTCACACAGGTGCCAAATTATAATTCATCCACCTCCTGGCATTTGTCTCAATCAAAGGAAAAAAAAAAAAGGGCTGCCTCTGTGTCTAAGTGCAGCAAACAAATATGAGACTTCCTCATCACTTTCTCTCCTCACCACTAACCGTGCTTTCTACCAGCCAGACAGATGGACAGAAATACATGCACAGAGACACACAGACACAGAGGTCCACTGAGCTCCAACTCTGCAGCCGGGGGGGGGGGGGGGGGGGGGGGGGGGGGATTGCGGGTGTAGCTCTCCCTTCAGCCCCCTTAAGGGCAGTGGAGATATGGGATCTGACAGTCCTTCATCAGAGGAAGTGGCTGGCAGCTGTCCGTGCTGCTTCTGCCCCGCAAGGCTGAGCTCCTGCTCGCGGAGCTGCACAAAGGCCAGGCTCTCAGGGCCACTCCGGGCTTCTACAAGCCAGCCTACCCTCCAGGGGCCAGCATCACTATCTTTATGAGGGAACATTGGTCCTCACAGAGTCATCGTGTGCTGATGAAAGGAGCCTGAGGTGGACTATTAAGGTCTGTAAACACTTCATGAGGGGCAGAGCATGGGGGTGGCTCATGAGAGCCGCAGCCTGACCCCCCCTTTGTCCCTCTCTGTGGACCTGACCTCATGCTGCACCCCTTTTCTCATTTCCTACAAGCAGCTGCAAAGGGCAGGGTTCCCAAAGCACGGGGAAAAGAAAAGAAAATTACAATATGGAAGATCCTTTTTCTCTTTTCTGCCATTTTTCTGCAGTTCCAAAGATTTCTTTTGTACAAAAAAAAAAAAAAAAAGTCTTCCATCTGCCAAGATTTTTACTTATCACATATGAAAGGGTATCGTCTTCTACGCATTTTGAAATGCCTTAAAAATGGGTATCAAAGAGTCCGAGGCCCATTAATCTAAATTGCTGTAACACTTAGAGAAGAATAAAAGGCACTTTCTAAAATCTGCAAATGAGTGTAACCTATGAAATTACAGATTAAATGCTGGGAGAAGAAAGAAGCTTTAAGTTGTCGGTTTGGAGCAAGCATCTTTAAAGGGAAAGAGAAATATTACTTCAATATTTTAAAATCATGTTTTGAAATAGAAGGGAAAAAGAAAGATATGTACTTAGGCACAATGGAAAGAGACGGGGAAAAAAAAATCTGAGTCCAGCTCAGATTGGTCACCATTAAATTTCATTCAATAAAATTTCCCAAGGAGGGATCAGCTCCGTAGACAGGCTATTTTTACCACCTTTGCAGAAAAGACTTATACCTCAATCTGAACTAGCAAGTCATTTCTTCCCCCTGGAAAAAGATACAGTTCTCAAAGTTTAGACCTGAATTCTCAACAGATACAGTTGGTAGGAAAAAGGTCATCTTACTTTCCGGGCTCTCCCATTTAAATTTATTATCTGGTACTCTGATAGTAAAAATAGAACGAAGGGCCTATAATATTTGATAGTCTTGATTTCTCAGCCCCAGCCAGGATGAGAAAGTCATAATAATGTAATAACACCTTAAATTTACACCCTGCATATCTCTATAGAACTAATGGAGCTTTACCAGGCAATTTTTAAATCTAATTAATCCCATCATCATCCCTGGCAGGTAAGCCCTTTAGAGAATGGGAGTCTGCAGGGCCCTCTCCTCACCAGGTGAGGAAGTATCATGGAGGAATAAGACCAAGGCTTCTTGCATGCCTACTATGTGCCAGGCTCTGCACTCAGCCCTTTGCATTTTGTCTGTCATTTAATCCTTGTGTCACCACTATGGGGTTGACATTTGGGGATCAATGATAAAGACTCCCACAGTTCTCCACACCCCCATAGAGAAGCAGAGTTTAGTTCCCCACCCCCTGAATCTGGCTGGCCATGTTACCTTGTTGAACAGAATGTTGGTGAATGGGATGTAAGCAGAGGCTTCCAACGGGTGCAGGCTCTGAGGCTTCTTAGAACATTATTACCATGTAAATGGACCCTGGCCAGTCTGAGAAACGTATGGCCCAGTCACCTGTGTCACACATGAACTCCACACATGCGTGAGGCCCCCCAGGACCAACCAGCAACAGCCAACTTGTCAGCTGACCTCATGCACATGTACAAACCCAACTGAGATTAGCCAACTCAGCCTAAACCAGAAGAAACCATCTACCTGAATCAATGTTTTTTCACCCATGACATTATGAAACAATAAATAATAGATACAGCATCCCTATCCCCATTTTACAAGAGAGAACACTAGGGCTCAGAAAGATTTCATAATTTGCCCACAGTCTTCGAGTTCAGGACGGACTGGTTACAATGCACATAACAGAATCCATACCATGAGAAGAAAAGTTGAGCACACGCCATGTGCTAAGCTTGAAAATGAGAATATTTAAGTATTATGACTGTCCTCGAAGATTCAGAAAATGGTTGAAAAGAAGACAAAGTAGGCCTCTCTTTGGGTTGATTCAGCAGGGACAAGGAATGGAAATTTAAAAAAAAGAAGCACAATTTAAGTCAAAAAGAGAAAGAACATGATAACATCCAGAGTGATTTACTATAGAATATTTGACCACAAAAGAAAATCCTTTAGAGGCTCAATGACAAGCTCAGAGCAGCAATTTCCTCTTTGGGGCTGATGTTGGGTCTAGGGACAGGAAGGATCCCCTTCCCTACACCAGGGTTCCAGAGAGACACGACGCCTTGGACCTTCTCAGGATGTCTGCACGATCGAAAGTCATTGTGTGGAAAGCCCCTGAGACTTGAAATGAAATTTGGTCAAAATGAAAATGTACATCACGCCCAATGTGGTAGTTTGCCCAGAATGGCTTGGCCCCCAGTTCCTTTGGTCTTTCTGCAGGGGCAACTCTGATAGCATACAGGTGACATCTGGCCATATATTGAAAGAAAAGCTAGGCTGAGATCTTGGGGTCCTTGCCATTAGAGAAGAATCTTATAATGTCTGCCCCAACCCCTCTGGTTGTAGGCAGAAATGTAGCTCCTGCCATCAGAGGGGGCTATCCTGCCAGCCTTGATGCCCTACTTTCCTTCCTCTATACCCGCTCACCATGGGTTTCTGCAGATCAGAAGTCTCCAGACTTAACCGCTATGGATGGATTTGGGCTCACCTCTGAGGAAGAAGACAATAGTTAGCCCGACCTTCCCACCACGGTGCTCTGCTCTTCCTAAAAGGCCACACAATGCCTCTGTGTGGTAATTCATCAACGCTCCTCCGTGATGGTGGTTTCAGTGTGTCGGTGATCTACAGATCTTTTATGTTTGCTTGTGTGACTATGTTCTAATGGAATTCTGTGTCATACAGTGTGACTTTTTGTTGAGGTAGAATTAAACAATGATTCAAAAGAATTATAATTATCAAGCATAAACCTGAGGATATATGAAACATAAATAAAACACACCTCCTTGGTCTGTGTTAAGGATTGGGGGGGGGGGGAGAACAACATGACTACAAGGAAGATTCCTTTTGGCAAAAATAACTGTCGCTCAGAGTATTGTTTTCTCTCCACTGGATGCTGGTTTATGGAGGACTCCCACACCCACAGAAATCCTGTTGAGGTATGATTCAACCACTCAGGGGGCTTGGAGTTCCCCTTTCATTCATTTGTTCAACTCTTTTTTCTTTGAAGCTTGCTTCCTTAAAGAAAGAAATTTGCTTTTGGCCAGAGGAATCAACCCGGTCACTTGAACTCCTGCTGATGAAGAGTTTGTCTTGTTCTGCTTCTGGATTCTGCCCGTCCATGGCCCTGAGTGTCTTCTGTAGACTTGGACTTGTGTTTCTGCTCATGGCCACTTGAGTGAACTGGTTATGTTTGGCATTAGGGAAGTCTGCAGGGAGCTTCCCACCCCCCACAAGCACACGCACACGCACCACACCCTTCTGACATGATCATCAACATATAAGCCAGATGTCATTTTGGGAAGAAGCTGGAACAAAGCACTCAAAGTGGCTCAGGGAAGGAGAGGGTTCTGGTCCCTAAGAAGCTGCTCTTCTCCACTTCTCAGGGCGGGGGTCTTACAGACCCCATCCCCTACCCCGGATGTATACAGAAGACCAATGAGGTTCTGTTAAAAAGGTATTACTTTTGGTGATGGTTATAAACAGCATGGAGACTCACTTAGAAACTCAATTATGGAACAAAAGCATAGCCCTACCAGTTTTTAATACTGCTTTTGGCTACTCTACTCGTGGCAGTAAGATACCCATCGCCCCTCTTAGATCCTTGTTGGGGTCTCAAGAGACATGCTTCTCACATCTAGGTATCATAGCAGTAGGGGTTAGAACACTGACTGTCATTTCTGTTTATTTCTCATGGTCTCCAATACCAGGAAGAAGCTGCTACTGGGTTCCTCCCCTAGGTGACTGTCACTTACACCTGGTGGCTCAGGACTTCTCCATTTTTCCCATTGTTCTTCCTGTTAGGGTCCGTAATCAAAGGAGCGAGACTGATACAAAGCAAAGGTCAAGCAAAGCTTTATTTCGCGCCAAGCATCGAGAATCAAACTGACCGGTCAGAGCCGTCTCTTGCAAAGAGGTGACCCCTCCCAGCCTCACAAACTAACTTTTATAGAGGTAGTTTAGCTGGGCTATACACAGGTGGCCAATGGGATTGCAATACACAGAGAAAACTGCATAGTCATGCTAAGTCTGCCACGCACAGAAAAAAACTGCTAGGTAACACATGGGTGGCCAATTGAATTTCAATTTACCCTAGTAGATATATGCGCGCTCCACTGATTGGATGTCTTCACCTGGCCTGACCCGCCCTTGTATCTAGGCTTTGCAAGTAAGTTCCTCTGGGAGGGGCAGGGTCAATCTAAGTTTACTGCAACAAAATGGCTCCCTCTGATTAAGTAGGCCTTTACACTTCCAAGACAGGTAGAGTCTCTTCACCAGTGGTTCTTCTCCCTAAGCCAGCACCCCCCACCCCATCCCCCTCATCCTCTTCTCTGGCTCAAAGTAGGACCTGCCCACTTCATGCTATGGTGTCTGGTCCAGCTCCAAGGCCGGGAGCAGCAGGTGGGAGGAGGAAGAGGGAGGAAGGCATTCAGAGACAGTGTCAGCAGGAAGATCCAGCTTTAGAAGGAAAAGGGCAAACAGATGATAAACGTGTGACAGGAAGTGAACATGAGTGTCTGTCTCAGTGACTCCCTCAGTCCAAAAGAAAGTGAGAGAAATCTATATGCACAAGACACAAAAGATGCCACCCTATATGTCCTTTGCTCAGTACTCAGTTCAAGGGTAAAAGATGTTGCAGCATAAAGATTAGAGGAAAGGTTTTCTAGAAAGAGACATTGGGAGCACCTGGATGGCTCAGTGGGCTAAGCCTCTGCCTTCAGCTCAGGTTCATGGTCTCAGGGTTCTGGGATTGAGCCCCACATTGGGTTCTCTGCTCAGCGAGGAGCCTGCTCCCTGCCACCTCTGCCTGCTGTTCTGCCTACTTGTGATCTCTCTCTTTCTGTCAAATAAATAAATAAAATATTAAACAAAAAAAAAAAAAAAGAAGAAAAAAAGAGACATTGTGGGAGAGAGAGGAGATCCTTTCCTTTCTCAAATCTAGTGAGGAGCTTTCATGAAGAAGCCCCCAGAGAGCTTAACCTTGGGGCTGCCTTGTATGCTTGTGCGGGTTGACCCTGTACCAGGATACCTGGTCATAGGTAAGTGAGGTTTAACATCAAAGCCAGTCCCCTCACCAAGCCTTGCATATCCTGCTACAGGAGCTGCCTCTCCCCAGAAGGAAATACTTCTCAGTTGCCATTCCCACGCGCACGCCTACACGCGCGTGCACACACACACACACACACACACTGTTATACTCACCTGGAACTAAAGATCTACAGGAAGAGGTGGGCTGGGAGCTACTTGTTCATAACCAGGCCAAAGTCAGGAGGTAAACCTGGCCTGTGGTCAGCTTGCACTGCCCAAGGACCTGCTCTGAAGGGTGGAGGCAGTCCTGGAAGAAAAGAATGGCTGTGGACACTAGATGCCCAGAAATTGGGGGGAGGGGTGTGGAGCTGTCCAAGTATACACATTGGAAAAAAGTTAAATTGCCTTAGCATGTTTGGTTCCAACAAGTTCTGTTCTATGACAGTGACCTGCCAAAATGGAAAGCGTTTATCATCACATAAAGAAGCAGGAAAGTGGCACGATACATGAATTAGCAAATATCCCCAAAACAGTAGTATTCAAAGCTTGTGAGGTCAAGGTGAGATCTTTGCCGATATAGAAAAAAAAAAAAATTTGTAATGACCCAAATGTCTAACATTAGTGTAAAACAGTTCCTTGCTGCTATTCGGGTTGAGTATTTATAGGCATTAGAATTATGTTTATAAAGTACTTTTAAGGGGCGCCTGAGTGGCTCAGTGGGTTAAAGCCTCTGCCTTTGGCTTGGATCACAATCCCAGGATCTGGGATCAAGCCCCATGTCAGGGGGGAGCCTGCTCCCCACCCCCACCCCCACCTGCCTCTCTGCCTACTTGTGATCTCTGTCAAATAAATAAATAAAATCTTTTTAAAAAATTAAAAAATTTTAAAAAGCACTTTTAAGGCCCAAAACAACATTAAGTAAAAAAAAAAAAGAAAGAAAAAGGTGACGTTCTACCATAAATAGAACAAAAGACCATAAGAAAATACAGCAAAATGTGAATGTCCTCTCTGAGGGATGGAATTATTTGGAGGGGGGAGGCTTTCTTTCCTTAGTACCTTATATTTCCTATAATAGGCTTATATTCCTCTACATATTAAATAAAGAAGAAAACGCATCCAAGTGACAGCTTCCTAGCCTGGTGGCCGGTGGCCTGGTGGCTTTGTTGGCTGGATGGCAGTGCTGATAGGGGCGGTAGTGGGTGAAGCATGTGGCCAAGCCTGCAAGGGACCCTCTTGGACCCAGTTGTGCCCAGAGGGAAGCTTCATTCTGAGTAGTGTGGCTGCTGGCAGAAGCCCATCTAGGCTGACATGGGGTCAAGGCTGCAGGCAGGCCGACGGGGGAAAAAGCTACAGGTGGGCCAAGACACGTTAGATGAGAGCCACACCTCAGGTTTCAGCTGTGTCCCCACCTTAAATGCCCAGGATTGTCCCACTTACCTGAAACAGTCCTCTAGAGCAGATCACCAGGGGATCTTGTTGAAACACAGCCACTGATTCAGAATGTCTGGGGCAAAGCCTGAGAGGCTGCATTTCTATCAAGCTTCTAGATGACAGAGATGCTGCCCACACAAGGACCACCTCTGAGCGGCATGGCTTTTAAGGCTGTTTCTCAAACCTCAGCACACCTGAACCCCCTTGGACAGTTTGTTAGACACACATAGGTAGGCCCACACCCAGACCCTACAGCTCTCCGGTCTGGGCAGGGCCGGGTAACCTGAATTTCCAATGAGCTCCCGTGGATGCTGTGATCCACAGACCACACTTCAGGGAGAAACCTGCAATGCTCACTTCTCGGCACCTTCCTCCCCCAAAAGTGTTCAAGAACCAGGAGCAGCGGCAGCAGCACTTGGAAGTCTCCAGAATTGCAAATCACCAGACTTCCAGAACCAGAGTCTGCATTTGCACAAGACCCTGGGTGATTTGATGCCCATAGAGTTTGGGACACTCTGATCTGAGGACAGTCCCAGAGCTGAGTGAGAGCCTTTTCCAAATGATCAGCTGGGTCCTGCACCTCCCAGCCTTCCACTCTCTGGGTGAGCAAGGCACTCCTCTGGGACAATTGAGCCACTTCCTGTTCTCCCCATCATGGTCACACAGCTGATGAGCTGCCCACAAAAGAAAGCTTCTGCCCTCAGCTCATTCCCTTGAGTGGTGCTGACTGCACCCCTCAGGAAAAAAAAAAATCTCAGTCGCCTTGGAATCCTTAAATCAATCCCTTAAATTAGAACTCCTTGCCTAGTTAAGTGGAGGTGACCAGTGGAAAAGATTTTTCAGGTAGGGGAGACAGTCCATGAACGCAACAAGGCATTCTGAGAGCAGCTAGGAACTTAACCTATCAGTTGCTGGAAGGAATGAAAGATTGTCAAGATTCTTGGTTGTGGGTCTTCAGGACTGAGAGTTAAGGAAGCAGGTTTTGTGTTTACATAACTTCAAAACAATGCTGTATTTTAAAGGATTGTGTCATGTCACTGGAATGATTTCCCTTAGAAAATATCCTGGCCTTATTTCTTTTTAATGTACCCCAACTTTTGGGGGGAAATCCCCTTTCCCAAGAAGGTCAACTATTAGAAAAAAAAATGTTTTATTAATAGGAGATATTTATTTGCTAAGGTACTTTCCTTAGCCTTGAGCAGAATAAAAAACACAGCCTTGCTTTTTCTCTTTGCTTGAATTTAAATGCAGTATATGCTGTCATATTTCCTACTAGTTGAAGGTGTTTTTCTAGGGGTTTTTTGTTTTATTTTTAATCTGACAGGACGATGGGGAGAAAGCTATTCACCAGTGGCTATTTGAAGTTTAGTGATTGCCCGGAAAGGAAAAAAAAAAAAAAAACAACCTCTAATGTTATTTTTGAGCAGTGAATATTTTTCACTCTGCTAAGAAATTACTGCAATTTGACACATGAAATCTAAGGGATAGATAAGTGTGATCTTGAAAAATTGTCTTTTGTAGGCTTGATGGTACAAAAAATAATCATGTCAATGCGAGAGGCATTTTCCCATGGTTTAGTGAGATTTCATCCAGTATAGCAGAAAACCATATACTACTTCTCTGCACTGTTACCACAGGAAAATGGGGCTAACTGCTAGAAATGATGGGGTGGGGGCACCTGTCCATCAGACAAGGCAAATGATGGTTGTCCCTTCTCAAAAGAAAATTATTTCAAATGACTTTAAATTTTAACATGAATTACACAGTCTGACATACTTAAAATTCTGCCTTTTTATATAAGGTATAGAATTACCTAATTAGTGTTCTTTTTCTGGTTTTATTTTGGAGAAGAATCCATGTGCCTGGTATGTAATAGTGAACCCATTTTAATAACTGTTTTTTTTTTTTTTTTTTTTTGTAAGCTCTTACTTAGCAAGAGGAAAACTAGGCACAAGTCGCTGAATGTAACTTCAGCCTTTGAGAACTCTCTTGTACAAATGACTTGTGTTCAGGGTCACCATATAAGCTGGCACTCTCAAAAGGGGACATAATAATGATTTTATATATATATGTATATAATTTCTTTTCAGTGTAACAGAATTCATTGTTTTTGCACCACACCCAGTGCTCTATGCAATATGTGCCCTCCTTATTACCCACCACCGGGCTCACCCAACCTCCCACCCTCCACCCCCTCAAAACCCTCAGATTGTTTTTCAGAGTCCATAGTCTCTCATGGTTCACTTCCCCTTCCAATTTCCCTCAACTCCCTTCTCCTCTCCATCTCCCCATGTCCACCATGCTATTTGTTATGCTCCACAAATAAGTGAAACCATATGATCATTGACTCTCTCTGCTTGACTTATTTCACTCAGCATAATCTCTTCCAGTCCCATCCATGTTGTTAAACAAAAGTTGGGTATTCATCCTTTCTGATGGAGACATAATACTCCATAGTGTATATGGACCACATCTTCCTTATCCATTTGTCTGTTGAAGGGCATCTTGGTTCTTTCCACAGTTTGGTGATCATGGCCATTGCTGCTATAAACATTGGGGTACAGATGGCCCTTCTTTTCATTACATCTGTATCTTTGGGGTAAATACCCAGGAAAGCAATTGCAGGGTCATAGGGAAGTTCTATTTTTAATTTATTGAGGAATCTCCACACTGTTCTCCAAAGTGGCTGCACCAACTTGCATTCCCATCAACAGTGTAAGAGGGTTACCCTTTCTCCACATCTTCTCTAAAACACGTTGTTCCCTGTCTTGCTAATTTTGGCCATTCTAACTGGTGTAAGGTGGTATCTTAATGTGGTTTTAATTTGAATCTCCCTGATGGCTAGTGATGATGAACATTTTTTCATGTGTCTGATAGCCATTTGTATGTCTTCATTGGAGAAGTGTCTGTTCATATCTTCTGCCCATTTTTTGATATGATTGACTGTTTTGTGTGTGTTGAGTTTGAGAAATTCTTTATAGATCCTGGATATCAACCTTTTGTCTGTACTATCATTTGCAAATATCTTCTCCCATTCTGTGGGTTGCCTCTTTGTTTTGTTGACTGTTTCTTTTGCTGCACAGAAGCTTTTGATCTTGATGAAGTCCCAAAAGTTCATTTTCGCCTTTGTTTCCTTTGCCTTTGGAAACATATCTTGAGAGAAGTTGTTGTGACTGATATTGAAGAGGTTACTGCTTATGTTCTCCTCATAATAATGATTTTTGATCTTGCAGTGCTGGATCTCGGAGCAGAAGTGAAAGAAGTGGAGCGAGCTTTGAGGATCATCTCTAAGCTTCCTGGACATGCAGGGAAAGGACACAGTGTCCCCTTTAAGACTTTGAGACCCTTGATAGAGAGAGGTGTGTGTGAGTGTGGTGGGAAGGGCTATTTCTATCTAATTTATCTTCCCATTGCTAAGAAATTCTAGTTTAACTTCAGTGTTTTATCTGAGTACAGTTGACACAGAGTGTCACATTTGTGTCAGGTATACAACACAGTGATTCAACTTCTATACATTTGCTGGACTCACCACAAGTGTAACTACAGTCTGTCACCACACAACGCCATTACATCATTCACTAGATTCCCTATGCTGGGCCTTTTATTCCTGTGACTTATTCATTCCATGACTAGAAGCCGGTACCTTCCACTCCCCTTCACCCATCTTTGCCCATCCCTCCGCATGCCTCCCATCTGGCAACCATCAATTTTTTCTCTGTAGTTCTGGGTCTGATTGGCTTTTTGTTTGTTTCTTCATTTGTCTTCTTGTTTAGATTCCATATATGGCAACCTAAGGGGCCACTGATAAACAAATGGGTAAGAAAGATGTGATACACACACACACACACACACACACATACACACACTGGAATATTACATGGCTATAAGAAGGGCAAGTTCTTGCCATTTGTGACATCATGGATGGACTTAGAGGATATTAAGCTAAATGAAGGAAGTCAGACTGAGAAAGATAGATTTTTGTCTGGTTTTCCCATGTAGAGTCCATTCTTGGGAAAGTCAGCTCCCTGCAGTGCCAACTGGAACCTGGCTCTGTGAGAAAGGAAGAAATCACTGGGTATTTTCATGTGACACAGGCTTGAAAAGCAGACAGCTTGATCCTGCCTTGGCTCTTTGAACAGTGGTCTAAACTCTTAAGGCCCCCAAGCACCAGAACAAGGACATCTCACAAACTGATCATCTGTTCTTTATTGTAATACCAACTCCACTCCTTTTGGAAATAATGTCTGAGAAAACCTGAAGCCTTTCCACTTCCTATTCAGATGTACTTAGCAAGTGTCCCTGTGCAACTGAAGAAACAGATTTCAGGAAGCTGCTGATGTGTGGGTAGAAACCCAGTCAGAGGCTATGTGATGCCCCTGTGATGAGGGGGCAATAGGGAGTGGTTGGGTTTTATTTTCTGAGACAGAAAGAGGAATAAAAATATTCCATTCAACTTCTGTAGCTTCAGACAGATGCATAAATTAAGCAAACTGTTTTAATGCATTTCATGTCTATATGGTGATCAGGGAAGAGGATGTAATGAGAGAAGCACAAAAAGGAAAGAAGTGAACACAGATGAGGAGAAAGGCAGACCTGGACAGTGAAAGAAGAAGACAGATACAGAGAAAAACGGGATTGCCAGAACGGGCTGCTTAAAAAAACAAACAAAGATGGGTTTCATTTAGGCCTGACGTTGAAAGCACAGATGTGAGAGTCTTCTCTCTCCATTGCTGCAGGAAAGAAAGGATTCTACCCAGGTGTTTGCAGAGCTGGAACTACCAGTTCTCGCAGACCCTCTGGAACCTAGTCAGGGTGTGTGTCCGCCACAAGACAGTTGGTGCCAGAATGTATAGGGTGCTAAATTTTGAACCAGTTCTCACAAAGAAGTTGTTACTGGGGCGCCTGGGTGGCCCAGTTGGTTAAGCATCTGCCTTCGGCTCAGGTCATGATCTCAGGGTCCTGGGATCGAGCACCACGTCTGAGTCTCTGCTCAGCGGGGAGCCTGCTTCTCCCTCTGCTGCCCCCACCTTATTCCTCCCTCCCAGGCTCTCATATGAGCACTTTCTCTCTCAAATGAATAATAAAATCTTTAAAAAAAAAAGTTTTTACTGATTGTGTGTTGATTAAAAAAAGCTTCGATACTGACATGGGGCTAGTACACAGATGTAAAGAAAATTGGGCAAAAGAAAGATCTTTCATCCTTTCAAGTGGCTCCTGAATTCATTTCCCAGAGGATCCAGAGCCTCCAGTTTCTATGAAAAGATGAAGAAACTGCACGTGCCCCAGCTTGCCTAGAACTCAAGTCAAGACATTACAGGCATGGATTCCCTCAAAAAGGAGTTTCAGTAGTTTGCCTAAGCAAAGCAGGCTCTTAGCTACTGTGGGGTCATTTCTAGAACCGAGATCTGTTGGGCATGGTCTTTCCTGGGTGCCTGGAAATTCCAGGGCTCCTGAATGTTCCCAGGGCTGACGTGCCTCCAGTCCTGCCTCCTGACCAGCTCACAGTGGCCAGTCTGCTCTTCCATGTTCAAACTGGAACCCTGGGTACGCTTTTGTTCCCGTGATGCCTTTTCCCCTGTAAGCTCCAGAATGTTCTCATCAAGAGATGGTTTCCTTCAGCTTAGACTTGAATTCCTTTTAAGTGGCAGCCAACCCAAGGGGGGAATTCTCTGAGAGCAGGCCCTGGGAGAGTGCTAGGCGTGAGGGCCCCCGGTCTCCCCTGCTTGCCTTTTGCCTACTTCCCTTCTCCATTGCGACTCTGCCCTTGGCCCCACTTTTCTCAAGAAGCAGGGACAGAGAGACTGTGTTTCTGAGCAGGGCCAGAGGCCATGCAAACTGGCCGGCCTCCTCTGTCAGTCCTCCTGACTGAGTTCCAGACTTTGAAGGCCTGCCTACTGTGTTAGAAAAAGGAACATTCAGAGACCCAGAGGGCTCATCAAAAGCAGTGACTGCAGGCTCAGCTGGCATAGGTCGGGCCAGGGAGAGGATGGAAGGAGGCATGAGCAGCCTGGGAGCCCTGAGGATGAACGAGGAAGAAGGAATAAGGGTCAGTCCACTGGGCAGGCAGCCCAGAAGGGCCTTCAGCAGCTTCCTGGGGAGACACAGCTGGAATTTGGAGGTGGAGGAACGCAGTCGCTCCTGTTCCTGCCTGACCCCTGCTGGCTGCTTGGGGATGTCATTTCTGTCCCTGTCTTTACCAGTAATCTGGAAAATGGGGATACTGATGCAGCCCCTTGGCCCACCCAGCCACACAGAGGGTCACACAGAGCTTTCAAAACACCAGGGGCAATGGTCAAAGTGCCAACCCGGATGTTTCTGCAGTGGTAATAGCTCTAAGAGACGAGCCAGCCTTGAAAAATGAAGTGTGCTGTTTCTTGACTGGCTTCGGGGATGTTCTGGGCACCGGTGGCAGAGACCCGAGGGTTGGGACGGATGGCAGGCAGGGGCAGCGTGCGGGAGCCCAGACGAACCGGACCCCTGACGAGTTGCAGCTGTTTATCCGCGTTTCTGTCCTGATTAGCATTCTAATACGCCTGTGTTAATGGTGGCCCAGAGGGTCAGATTAATCAAAGAGGAAAGCATTTCTCTTCCAAATGCAATTACAACCATTATTTATGTTATTGAAATTAATCAATCCCTACTGATGGCCCTTACTATTTTTACATCCCTTTGGGATACCTGGACAAACAACCTCCCATCCCTCCCGGGGGGCTGGGAGGCGGGAATGTTCCCCTCACAATGCAATGGAAGAGGGAGGGTTGTGTGGTTATTAAATTTTTAACATGCAATTTCTGTGTAAAGTAACATGTGATTTATGTTCTTCTATTTTCTTGGCTAAGAGCTTAGGCATTTTTTAATAGACCTGTAGCCCAGACATCAGTCACCCACACGCGCGTGAGACTGGGGTGCGCCAGAGGACACTTGCTAATATGATGTGACCGTTCTGCTCGTTAGGGGGTATCGGGACTGGGGACAGAGTACGGTTTCCAATCCCCCCACAGAAGTCTCATCTCTGCATATGAATTGCAGAAGGACCCACATCGGTCTTTGCTGGTTTGAATGGGAAGCACTTTCTTCCTTCCCAGGACAGAAAATGGTCCGTTTAACAATGTAGCGAAATCATATCCACATTTTAAGCAAGACAACTCCGTGATGGGGGATTTCGAATACCTTCCAGTGGGTAAGACTTCCTAGACATATACCTAACTTCTCAAAACCTTCTCTATTTTTTTGCTCTCAGCGCTAGACCAGGCAGTTGTTAGGAGTGGCATCATAAGGTAGAAAGAGCAGGAATTTGGGCATCAGAATGAGGAGCATTTGAAAGCAGGTGGGCCACTGTCTAGGCTACAGGGAACAGAGGACATCCAGGTTGGTTTTGGGGTAGGAGCCCACGGGGTGCTGAGGCAAGGCAACCAACTCATCCCCACAAGCCTGGGACTTTTTCAGTGTTACTACTGGCAAGCCCCTTGCTGAGGCCGCACTGTCAAGCAGGGAAAGCAGGGAGGGCTGGTCCCCCTCCACAAAGTGCGGACCAGGGAAGCCATTCCAGGAAGACCAGTGGAGGAACGTGCTGACTGTGTTCATTCCAAAGTCTTCCAGCGTAGGGACTCCCGGGGGTAGGATGGGGGGTTTGGGCGGAGCCGGTCCATGGCAGGTGGCGTAGGAGGTGGGGAACAAACCGGGGTGGGGGAGGCCAACACTCTCGGGGGTAGGGGAAGGGGAAAGGGGAGGGGCGGGGTCGTGTGATGGCACCTCCCTCTGGCCCTATGTGGAGGGTGCCTGGGGAAGGCCAGGCTGGTTCAGGTAAGTCAGGGCAGTGACACCTTAAATGAAGGCCTGGAAGGTTCAGTGAGACAAAGAGGACTTTTGTTAGAATGCTTTGGGGATTCAAAAACAGAAGCTCGCTGGAACCAGCTTAAACCACATCTGAGATCGGATTGATTGGTTCGCTTGGGGGAAAGTGCGGCTGATGGGGGCTCCCGCTTCGCTCCACCTGTGGGGTCCGCCTGGTTTGCCTTCCTGCCGCCCTCGGCCTCACCAGTACCTAAGCAGCCGGGGTGCTCCAGCCAGCTCGGGCCTCTGCGGCTCTGCCTGCTCCCCAGGAGGAATGAACATCCCCCGGTGGCTCACTCTTGAGAGCAAGGACAATTCTCCTGTTCAGGGGCCCTAGAAAACTTCCCTTGGAGTCGTGTGCGGCCATTCCTGAACCAGCGCCTGTCTGGGTTCCTCGCCTGCCCCTTGGACATCCAGGGAGCTTTCCCTGAAGCCCATGGCCTGCCGGCTGGAGGGGCACAAACCTGAAGAGAACTGGGCCCTCCAAGAAGGACAAACGGGCACCAACATGGCGACCCCCAGACAAAAAGAAGGAGTACAGGGGAAGAATGGAGGACACCGGCCATCAGATGGAAAGCCAGCCGGTGGAGTTCCAGCTACTCGATAATTCAGCTGGGCTTGGCCGCCCTGTGCCATGAGTCAGTTCTGGACTCATACATTGCCAGCCCTTCACCCGGGCCCTTTCCGAAGGCCTTCTGAGGTGAGATTTACACCCCAGAAGCCGTCTCTAGCAGGAAAGCCTTCCGGAAAGAAGACAGAAGGAACGGGAACCTAGACCAAGACCCGTGAGGAGGGGCGTCTCTCCTGCCGGCCCTGTCACACATAGGGCGCTCAGACCCTACTCCTGCAACCCGCACACGGCCCAGCCTGAGGCCAGAAAGGCAGACGAGGGAGGACTGGGAATCCCCGCATATTTTACAAAAGCTCCAAGGCAAACTGCCTCTAATGCCCTGCACGGGGGCCCTTCAGGCTCTCCATGGTTCTCTTAGAGCCCCAAGGTGGGAAGCTCCTCTCAAGAAGAAGACAGGCTCTTGGTGGCACAGTGCAGGTCTCATCTAGATGTGTTCACTTAACCCCCTGCAGATGTCTCCAGACATCTCCCACCCAGCCCCCAGGCCCTAGATCCCAGAGGATCAAAGTCCATTTCCAGAAGCCTCCACTTGTGGTTCCACCACTCCTGTAAACCAGAGGTGATGTTGAGTCTCTGCCACCAGTAGGAGGCGCCATGAGGCCAGCTGGGTCACACCCTCCCAGAAAACAATCATCCCAGCCTGCGCCCGGAATCTTTGTGGATAAAGACCAAGCCTCAGCTCAGGACTCATTCCACCCAGAAGGCTCTCTCTAGTCCCCACAATGGGACGAGGGCGGACGGTATACTGCCATCCCATTTCTCAGCATGGTGAAACTGTGTTCCAAGGTCTGTCTGCACTTCCCATCAGCCAGGAGGCTTCGAAGACTGGTGTCAGGCACAGCACCGTGGTTGGCATTTAGCAGGGTCTCACTCAATGTGTCAACTCAATGGCCCACAGAAATCAAATACTGTGCTCCTGAATAGTAAGCCTGTCATCTACTCCCTTGGTTCCCTGGCTTTCTTTCAGTTAAGAATATGAATGATCCCCTGAAAATGAGATCGACGGCAGGATCAATAGTAGCCTCGTGAAATAATTTATCCCTTATCCATCCACATATGCCCAGACACCATGGGCCTTTCAGCCTTAGCCTCAGGTCCCGTGTATTCACTGCACAGATAAAAGGATTTCTTGGCTCTCAGATCCTATTTGACTCCTAAAGCCCCTCCTAGGATTCCTAGCAGAGCAAAATGTGTTTTACAGCTTTTTTTTTTTTTTTTTTTTTTTTTGCAACATGTCATGTTTTGCTGTGAAGCCAAGAGCTTCCCTGGGATTGTTGATGATCTAGGGCTGACACCCAGAAGCATTTCTCCGCTGTCCCTTCAGAAGACGGTAGCAAGACCCAAAACCTCTGTGCTGAGTAAATCCACTTCCCATCCTCGCATCAGCTCCGCACTAAAACTCGACAGTTCACAGAACCACATTGTCTAAAGCCTCGGAAATCTGGTGCATCTGCCATCACGATTGCAAGCAATTCTGCCCTGATTGCTACGACCTAGATGACCATGCTTTTTGCTGTACAGGGAGAAGGTAATGAGACGGAGAGCTTTCTTGGATCTGAACCTGCTGGCCCACTGCCTAATGCGCCATGCCGGGGACCTCTGGGAGCCCACCTCCCGGATTGCCGATGTGCCTGCTTGCAGCAGAACATGCTGATGTGTCTATCGATTGCAATAGGATGGAAGTGGACTGTAAAATAGAGCAGCAGGTGAACAGAACCCCTGCGGGGAAGCAACTAAACGGTTCCTCCCAGCATACTTGATATTAGCATTATCGCTGGAATAGCCTCTTCTCAATAACAGGGCAGTTATCTGCCCAGAGTGCACATTAGGAATGCGGGGCCACGGAACCGGGTGGGGAAAAGGATAGGCACTGGTCTGGCATGCAGCTTTCCATTCACAGGCACCGGAGGCAAAGCTTTGAGCTTGGGAACCAGTGTCAGGGAGCACAGTTACAATTTACTCTCCAAAACGATTCACCTCGCAGCAGCTGGTTGCGTGGCCGTTAATGTCATTAGAGTGAGTCCAGATTGTGGGAGGAGTGGGTGACAAGTCCTTCAGCGAACTTTTCCTTTCTAGTTCAAAGGTGAGGGGATCCAACAGATGGGAGACAAGACCCTGGTGATTTGTCTCCCTGGGAGATCCAAACACTGACAAAAGGAAAGAAGGAATAGCAAAGGCTTGGACAGACAGCCTGAGGCGTCCCCAGAAAGGACGAGAAGCTTCTAGAAGAAAATGCCCACCTGGCTGTCCCTGAAAGAGGCAGGCAGGATACGGAGCCTGATAGTGGGCCACAATCATGATACATGACGGAATCACAGCTGTGTTTTCCTTGCTACCAGACTTGCCGTATCTTCGTATCCAGCCTAGTTCTCTGTTGGAATCAAGGCTAACAACAGTAAATCAAGCAAAGAGGAGGGGAAAAATGCTCTGCATGCCCTGAATCTTTCCTCAAAAAAGAGTCACCCCAAAACCACTTTCTCCATCCTATTTGTTGAATTCCCATGATGCTCAGTGTGAATGCAAAGCTCAATCTTATCTATCTCACATCTCTGTCTGCTGGGTAATGAGCCAAATCAACTACCCGGGGGGGGGGGGGGGGGGCCCACTACGGCATCTGTGGCCAGGTTCTATCCTGAAGTTCCGCCGCTTTTACCTGGCAATACAGCCCACCGGGGGTGTGGGCTCCACTGACTTTCCCCCAAGGTTTTCCCCAGGAGACAAAGCCTTTGGCTTGCATGTGCTAGGCTCTGTGCTTTTGACCACCACTCTGGAAGTTGTACCAGAGCAAAGTGGGTCCAGCCTTGTCATCTGAGAAGAAGGAATGTGATATCCTGTGACAAGATACAGAAGACATCAACGCCACAATATGTCACCTGGGCTCTGCAGCAGACACCAAGGGATGACAGGGCTTAAGTCGACGTCGAGGTTCGCATCCCTTTCCCTGGGCTGTCTTCCCACCTGGGAGCAGAACACCTGCCATGATCTCTATGGAGACCAGCTGCAGACACTTGTGTATGGTAACAGCGGCCACCTACCTTGACACCAAGCTCATTAGAACCAGCAGTTGGCAGAGGATCTGGGGAGCTCTGCTCTCCCCCCTTGCTTCCTGGTCCTCATTATACCAGCCTTCTAACGTGTTCCAGAACGCTGCTCTCCACCGCTGTGATGAGGGGTACCGTAGTCCTCCTTTACCCGTGGTGTTGCTTTCTATGTTGTGGTTCCTCACAACCAACCTCCGGCCAGGAGCAGAGGATCCTCCTGACAGATTGTTGGGAGGTCAGGAGTAGCCTAGCACGATGTCCCGTGCCCATGTCATTCCCCTCCCTTCATCCCAGCGTGTAGGCATTTTATCAACTCACAACACCACAGGAAGCAGGGTGAGTACAATACAATGTACTTACAATGTACTTACAATGTAAGATATTTTGAAAGAGAGACCACAGGGGCCCTTGGGTGGCTCCGTGGGTTGAAGTCTCTGCCTTTGGCTCAGGTCATGATCCCAGGGTAATGGGATCGAGCCCTGCATTGGGCTCTCTGCTCAGTGGGGAGCCTGCTTCCCTTTCTCTCTCTCTGTCTCTCTGCCTACTTGTGATCTCTGTCAAATAAATAAAATCTTTAAAGAAAAAAAAAGAAAAGAAAGAAAGACCACAATTCACGCAACTTTTATTATAATGTATGGCTGTAATTGTTCTGTTATTATTATCATTGTCAATGTCTTACTGCACCTAATTTATAAAGTAAACTTCATCACAGAAACATATGTCTAGGAAAAAACCTGGCATAAAGGGGATCTGTACACTCTGCAGTTTCAGGCATCCACTGGGAGTCTTGGAGGTGCCCCCCACACACACCGCAGATAAGGGGGGATGGCTGTATTTTGACTCTGATCTGGGGACTGACTGTTGTTCTGCTGGGTAGCTCCCAGGGAAGGACCTCTGAGTTCCAGAAGCCAGGCTGGACACAGGACTTGCCAACACTGGTCAGGTCACTTCAACCCCATCTCTCTTATGGTCGTTGTTCTCACAGCACACCGTGACCTGCCTCTAATCAGGACGGAGACAGGTTTTTCTGTGCACGATGCTTCTTGGCTGAAAAATTGAGCCCTGCACAAAACCTTAGTGTCTGGAAATGCACTGATCGAAATGAGTATACTTAGTTTGATGGGGGCCATAACCGGTTTTTGAGCCCATGCTTTCTGCTAGATGCTGAGCTGGGACTCAGTGGCTTGACTGTCTGAGTCCTGTTGAGGAACTTAGGATCAGACAGAGGCCTAAGCCGTCGATGCTTGGAGGATGACACTAACAAGATGACGAGGAAAAGAACACACGGACGGCAAGGTGGCAGGTAATAAAGGCACGGAGCACGGAGTAAGGGCTTCTTAGTGGGTTTCCTCTGTTCCCCATGCTCAGTGGCTGTCTGCCACATAGCTGGCCGCAGGGTCCCCTCCGCGAGGCCCTGAAATCTATCACTCTAGCATAAGACAAAATCCTTTTACCAGAAATAAAATCCTGTTGGCCTTGGTTCACAGGTGAACCTGCAGAAACAATAAATGTTTATTGTATGAATTAGTGATTCATTAATTCTTCTCTCCTACATCCAGTGAGGAACTATTCCAAGTACTGGCCTCACCCTCACTGACCCCATGTTTACTTATGTAAAGGACAGCACGGGATGGGGGGCGGTTCGGGGAGAATGATGCTGGAGTCAGCTCTGAAAGCTTGGGAGAGCTGACAGTTAAATATGCATGAATTCTGTGAGCTGGCGGTGAAGGGTACCTTGAAACTGGCCAGAAAGAGCATATTGTGCATGAAAACCCGCAGAAGCTGGGCACCAGGGTTATCTGACTCTGTGGTGTATTTCTATGGACCAGTTTGCAGCACAACCCTGATTCAGCCACTTAGCTTCTCCGTGAATCTAGGTAATGACGCTGCCTCCACAGGTTTGCAGGGGGGGTGAAGTGAGAAAATGCATGTCAAGCATGTAGTCCTGTGGCCAGCACATTACTAAGGGAAACCCATTAGTCTCTGTGCATGAAGGGGCCCACCCTCTCCCACGTGATTTTCCAGCACCCTGTTCTCCCCAGATGGAAAAATACCACTATTCCAGTGGATCTGTGCCATCTCCCAGGAATGGCCAAGCTTGGGAAGTCTCCCATCTCCAAGGAGACCACGTGGGTACTTCCCATGACCAAGACTGGCAGCTGGAGAGTTCTCAGAAGCAGAACCGAAGGACCAAATGAGTCACTGCCTGCTTTGAAGTCTTAGGAAGCTCAGCGACCACTGATTCTCTGACTGATCAACTATAATATGCCCTTTTATAAAAACTTGGGCTGGTCTCTGCTCAGCTGATGCCCTCTTACGACACACTGTGTCCATGCCCCTCTCCTCCCTTTGTCTCCCAGGGGTCAGCTGCTCTGATGCAGCTTTCCCAGCACAGAAACCCCCACTGTTCCGTCAGGTGCTGCTGGGTGACAAGATGGAGGAGCTCATTGTAAAAGTCTTGAAGGGGACATTCATGTTCCTAAGCAGAGTTATTGTGTCTGGTCTGCTTTGGGATACCAGGAAATTTTTAAAACAGGTTTTATTTACTGGGGCGACTGGGTGGTTCAATGGGTTATGTGACTGCCTTCGGCTCAGGTCATGATCCTGGAGTCCCAGGATGGAGTCCTGCATCAGGATCCCTGCTCAGCGGGGGGGTCTGCTTCTCCCTCTGACCCTCCCCCATCATGTGCGCACTCTCTCTCTCTCATTCTCTCTCTCCGTCTCAAATAAATAAAAGAATAATCTTTATAAATTAAAAAAAGATTTTATTTATTTATTTGAGAGAGAGACAGAGAGAGAAGGAGTATGAGTCGGGGGAGGGGCAGAAGCAGAGGCAGACTCCCCCGCAGAGCAGGGAGCCAGGCATGTGACTTGATCCAAGGACTCCAAGATCAGGACCTGAGTCCAAGGCAGACACTTACCTGACTGAGCCACCCAGGCATCCCAGGAAATTTTTTTATTCAGTGTTTTGTGTTAAAAATGACCTTTTTACTGATAAAAAAAAAAAATCGCACAGTCCTCTATAAATTAAGAAACTGGCCTTCATTTTAGGATAAATGGTATTTGTACTTCGGGTTTGTTCAAATACGTCCAGATGGCTCTATTTCAGCGGGGGAATAAGTAGAAGAGAAAGAGGCCAGGGCCAGTTACTTGCTGGTCAGGGACCCTTCTAAGAAGGAGCAGGAATGAGCTGGTATATTTGGAGGCATGTATTTTGAAGATGAGGCTATATATTGAATTTTTTTCTAACACTCTGGGTAACAAAAATGGTATCAGGCCATTTAAACCTTTTAGACCCCCTTTTCTTCTTTGGTGAATTCTTCAGCAGATGTAGCCTTCCTCAGTGGGCAGCCCCCCACCCCCCGTTTCCAGAAAGTAATGAAAACCTGACCATCCTTTGTACTTAGGAATACATTTCCTTCCGAGTCATCAGAAGACTGGATTCATTAAGCTAATCAGAGACTGGAGGCAGTGATATTATATCTTCAAATATGCAAGTTAGTCAGCTAGAGTAACCTAGTTTTGATAATTTGCATCTTCAACCCCACTGTCATCATCTTGGAAAACCAGGTTGAGTCTTTTGAGGGCAAGAGCCATAGCAACAGGGGAGAAAAACTAAAGGCTCCAGGAAAGAATATATCTGGATTTATCAGAAGAGCCGATGAGTTTCGATTTGATTTGATGTGATGTTTCTCTAGATGGTTCCTCTGATGTGGTACTCAAGAATGTTGATGAATAAATGAATAGATAGGTGAATAGTGAATGCCTCTATGGATTTACCCATGAGCCTAGATAGTAAGTTTACTGTTGATGAACACTGTTAATGATAGCCAAGCCCTGTGATGCCCCAGGGTCTTCTCATGGGACACACCTACTAATGGGGGATCCAATTCTGAGTCAAGGCACTTGGCTCTAGTCAACCACACCAACTCGCCTGGGGCTAATTGCAACCCCCAAGGCAAAGTAGAGTTTCTGTCTAAACTCCTCTCCCCCTTTCATTTTCTTGCAAACTTTTGCTGTTCACTGAAGTCCCTTTTCTCCATACACTCCCACCTGCCATCTTCCTTTCCTTAATGGCAAGGTTGGCACTGATGACCAAAGAAGGAAGCCAAGATAACCATCAATGTCCTCCTGATGCTAAGGAGTTAGAAACAGTGTGTTACTCTTTTACTGAGTATGGGTGATTGAAAAGGTGAGCCAACGGAGTTCAAGACTTGGTCACATGTAAGAAACCCTCAGAGGTGGTTACTGGTAGGAGTGAGGCATGTGGCTTCTTAAATCCTATGTGTCTAGGTGAGATAAGACAAGCCATCATTGAGGAAGGCTGGGGATGCCCTGTCTGTGTTCTGGCCTCATGCAGAAGGTAGTAGAACTTGATGTGTCAATATAACTGTCCTATTAAGCAAAGGGAAATGGGTCTAGTACATCTTCTGTTATGTCCATACTACACGCCTCAAATCTAACAGCCAGAGTATTTTGAAAGATAGTCTAGCAAAGCTAAGAGAGAAAACAATGTTGACTTTTTTATTGTTGTTAGACTGGGGAAGTTTTTAATCTGAAAAAATAATTCACAAAATGATGACTACATGAAGTAAAATAACTTCCACATTTGCTTCTGTCTGATCTATTTCATAACAGAGCCGTAGGTATGACTTCTTATCATTTGCTTCCATTTTGACTCAGTTTCCATTTATTTTTATCATGGTTTATTGTATTTTAGCCTTCCCCCAGCATCTTTGATAGCCTGTGGGAAAAAGAATGAAAAACCTATTTTAAAAAATTCAACAAGATGCCTAGTTTGAGGCCGATAGACCTGACTCAAGATCCCCTCCCTGTAACGCTCTATCCTTACGGAACACCTTTCAAAAAGAGGCTGAAAAAAATCTTTAAAAACACAACTTAGTTCTGTGGTATCTCTAAAACAAGCGTTATATTCCCTGACTAATAAGTGAGGAATTGGGATTTAAAGTAGTTAAATAACAAGACATATCTTCTTACTGACTCATGCTCAAACCTCCAATACCAAAAAGCCCAGGGTACAAGCTGTGCCATGCACACACACAGGTACACACACACACACACACACATGCACACACACAGAGGCATGTGCCCCAATGTAGCATTGGGAAGAAGAAATGGAAGTTTTTGCTTTTCTTGACTGAACAAAGGTGTTACCCATTTTCCCAACATTCCCCTTATACAGCAGCTGTCTCCCTGTCTCTTCGTCTTCTTCCTCTTCCCTTCTCACTCGGATATGCAGCAAAGCCCTTCCCCCTCCCACCTTCCCCATAATGGCTTGATAAACAGACCCCCAGTCACAGAATTTAGATTACACCTCCACCAACAACAGGGCTTACTGAGTGCTAGCCACTAGGCAATCATGGGGCAAACAGTAACTCAGTTAAAATTACCATCTCATGGGGGGCCTGGGTGGCTCAGTGGGTTAAGCCTCTGCCTTTGGCTCAGGTCATGATCCCAGAGTGCTGGGATCGAGCCCCGCATCGGGCTCTCTCCTCGGCGGGGAGCCTGCTTCCTCCTCTCTCTCTCTGCCTGCCTCTCTGCCTACTTATGATCTCTCTGTCCAATAAATAAATAAATAAAAATCTTAAAAAAAAAAAACTCTTTAAAAAAAAAATTACCATCTCGTTTTATGGATACAGAAATGAAAACCAAGGTTACCCAACCACAAAGTTGCAGAGCCTTGGTTACCAATACTCCCATCTGGCTTTCAGAGCCTCTGAGTAGAGCCTGACCATTTGTGAGACCAAACATTTGTCCCTACCAGTACTAAGCTCCGTATTGGACAGTGGGGATTCAGAATCCCCTGGGAGCTCAAGGGAACCCCCCAACCTCTATGGGGGAGAGAAAGAGGAGGAAACACACAATATAACAGTTAAAGTGACATGCTAAACCCACACACCTGGCATCAGGGGAAAACATAAGAGAGCATCCAGCCCAGCCACGATGGAGCACGCTGGGAGCCTTCAGAGAGGAAATGATAGTAAACTGAGTCTTCAGACTCCCCGGAAGAGGCCGGGCTGGGCAGAGTCAACCACATGAGCAAAGCAGGGCAGGTGCAAACAGCTTGGTGTCTGGGTGTGCCAAGAGGGTCCTGTTTCCTGGGGTATGAAGGCTCTCCAGACAGTCACATGGAAGGTCATGTAACCTCTCAGGCCCCTTCCTACCTACGCTGGGTACACCGAAGCATTTCCTCCCTCACTGGCATTGATGGTGGGACCGCAGTAAAGGTAAGGGCTGAAGACCACAAGGTCAGTTGGGGACTTGGATTGAAGTGCCTGGGGGACATCTGGGCATGGTGGCCCAAAGCAGCAGACAGCGCTGTCCTGGTGCTCCAGAGAACTTTCTGGAAGGGAGAGCTGAGAGGGTCCCCGTTGGTGGTTTCAGGCCACAGAGTGGCTGCGCTCCAGGGAGGAAAGGGTGCAGGGTGGGAGAAGGAGGGGACACCACCTCTTAGGGGGCAGCAAGAGGGAAGGGGGGCTTCAAAAAGGTCAGAAAGATCTCAAGCAGTTCTCAAAAGAAAAACCAGAGAAGGGACTAAACCGAGTTGACTCTTCTAAGCAAATCGACTTGGTCAACAGGGTCAAGAGCTTTAAACCCAATAGGTGATGTAAGGACTGGAATTAAATTATTTAATTGACCTAGGCAGGAAGGACAAGAGGAGATGACGACACTAAGACAATAAAATTTTGGAAGTAGGCAGGCAGGAAACTGAAGGGTCTGTGGCCATTTTACACAGGTGGTGATGGACCATCTTCTAAGAGGAAGCATCAACCACCATAACCTGACAATAAGTCTATCATTGGTGGGTTCCTTGTAAGCCTGGCACCGTGCCACTGTCTCTAATCCCGAGAACATCCTCCACTGGGCAGATATTACTGTCTTTTGACAGATGGGACAACGGAGGCTCCGAGCTTCCGCTGCCTGGTGGACGCGAGCAGCTGAGGCGGAGGGCTTGAAGAGCCCGGAGAAGAAAGTGCTGTTGTGGAGCTTGGGAGAGAGAGCTGACAGGGGACCCATCAAAGGACTGCTGAGCAGCCTTGAGTACCCAATGGAGACTGGAAACTCTACACTTGTAATGGACCGAATCCGCGGGAATGCGTGTGCTCAGCAGCCCCAGTTTAGAAGTGGAAACAGCAGAAGGTGGAACTGATCTAGGGCTGCAATTTTGCTGGGCAAGGCAAGCACTCAGGAAACAGACGTGGGGTCGAGATGCTCAGAGCAGTCCATCTCCATCCTGACGTCACCTGGGAATGAGATGGAGAGATTTTAAAAACACAAGAATGCCCTGTCTCTGAAGATTCTAGTTTAATTAGCCTAGGGGGCTTACAGAGCTCCCCAGGTGATTCCAATATGCAGTCGGTCCCGAGAGCCCTCAAAGCAGGGCTTTTCAGGTGTGGCCTGGCAGGGCAGCATCAGGACAATCAGTATCACCTGGCTATTTCTCAGAAATGCATATTCATGGACTCCACCCCAGACCTGCTGAATCAGAACCTTTGGGGTTGGGGCCCAGCGTTCTGGGTTTCAAGTCTTCCTCTGGGACATTCTAAATGACCCTAAAGTTTGCCAACCATTGGCTTAGAGGACCTAGGAAGAAAGAATGGAGTTTAAGATCATTAGAAACGGAGCCACCTGGCAATGGTTAGAAAGGTCCCAGATGTGGGTAGCTGACATGGAATCAAGACTTGGGTCACTGGGGGATGACAGTGAGCTCACTCAGGTGAGTTAGGGTTTTTGATAGAGCGTACGTAGGAGCCTCAGGACGCAAGAGGCATAGGCAAGAGAAAAGAATGTTAAAGGACAGATACTGTGAGCAGAGTTTTTTTGAATGGGGTGTGTAGATAATTCCTCAGAAATAGCCTGGGGAGCAGGGAAATGCTAACCCGTCCTCTGGCCCCAAGCTGGCAGAAGCTCTCATGTCACCCCCACTTGAAGAGATGACCACCCACCTGCCGCGTCTGGAAGGCCCCTGAGTTCATGCTTCATGTTCACCTACCTCTTCTGGACCAAATGAACATGTGTCAGACCTCATTATGGCCACTGAGGGAGAAGGTCGTTTTGCCAAGAACAGTCCACACAAACGCGACTCTTCTATTACCTCGCTCCGCACTTAGATTTCTCTGGAAAACACTATTTTCCATAGCGAAAATGTAGAGCTCTCTGAGCCCCCAGAAATTGCCTGTGCCCTTGAGACCTTGGCTTAAGTGCTTTGCAGCGGAATCGGGCCAGAAGAACAGTGTTCTTCTTGCTTATTTATATCAGAAACCGACTCATTTTGAAAAATTGCAGTGAGAAATGTCTTTTGGGGGATTTGTAGGACAAAGATTGTTCCAAGTGAGCTTTGTTCAAAGATTGTTTTAAGCACAGCTTATATTTTTTCCCCATTTAAACAATATTTTTAAGAAAAATATGGCGCCCGGATGAGTCGTGTACAAAAGCTGTACCCGATGGGCTTTTATAGAGCGTCGGGATCCTGTTGGACACATTCAAGTTCCTAGGAACAAATTAAGAAATCATAAAAGATTAAAAAAGAAAAAGGCACCACCTCTTTAGAACTGACCCAGGATGCAGAGCAGCGAGCATCCCTCTCCACAGCGCCCCGCAGAGGCCTGGAGAGTGCTTGCCTCCCGCCGAAGATTCCCTAATAGGGACCCGTGTTTCGGGCTTTAGCAAAACCTTTGCTGTAACTACAGCGCCATCTTGTGGTTCTGGGCGGGATCTGTTGCATGGCAGGGAGCGTTTCTCGATAAGGGCACAGCTGAGATGCGGCTGGGACAAATCCTTGTTTTTCATCAGTGAAATCCATTCTTTCACGTAACACCCCTTAAGCGCTTGTAGAACCCTTCTGAGTAGGGCAATGTGAATAATCTGGAAAGAGCAGGTAAAGAGGAGGACAAGAACTCGAGCTCTGGGAGATCTGTCAAGCCTTGAGAGTAACAGGTTCATCTCTCCCCATCCCCACACAGAGAATTTCTGGTGAGGCCAGGAGAAAAAGCCGTGTAGTCTTTTCTGTGTGACAAGGAAACAGTAACAATAAATAGGAGACATTTCAGAATTTTTCAACAATTCTCAAGGCCCGGAGCCTGGCTACCCTCGGGAAAAGAAATTTCAGTAGAACGTGTCAGATCTCTCTGTGTTTTAATGTTTCTGTCAAACAGTGTAGGTCAATGTCGTGCTTTGGAATGCAATATGTATAGGCCTCCCTCTTGCCTGGCATTATCTCACTTTCAGGGAGACATGCACAGCACTGTCTGCGAACACGATCTGTGCCCTTTGGGTTTGATGTATTCAGGTTTGAATGACAGCTGGGTTTGTTAATTATGACCACCACGGAGCCGGGGGAAAAGCTCATAAAAATCTTTAGCAAATCATCTAAAAAGAACAGTGTAGGGGCACCTGGGTGGCTCAGTGGGTTAAAGCCTCTGCCTTCGGCTCCAGTCATGATCCCAGAGTCCTGGGATCGAGCCCCACAAGGGGCTCTCTGATCAGCAGGGAGCCTGCTTCCCCCCCCCCCCACACCCCTGCTGCCTCTCTGCCTACTTGTGATCTCTGTCTGTCAAATAAATAAATAATATCTTTTAAAAAAACGGTATAGTAAGTTCTTTTTTTAATTTTTATTATTTATTTGAGAGAAAGAGAGAGAGCACGTGAGCAGGGAAGAGAGGGAGAAGCAGACTCCCCTCTGAGCACGGAATCCGATGCAGAGTTCAATCCTAGGATGCCAGAATCATGACCTGAGCTGAAGGCAGATGCTTGACTGAGGCACTCAGGCTCCCCTATAGTAACTTCTTGATCCACTTGGAAAAAGCTTGAGACGTCTAGCAGAGAATATGAAGAATAACTTGAGACCCACAATAACTCTGTAGATAGGAAGATATTATGATGATTGAATTTTTTATTAACTTTTCAAAATTCAATAGGTGTTTAGAAATGAAAGCTAAATATATTAGAAGGAACTGAGAATCTTGGGATATCTTTGAAGGAGTTGTATGTTACCTGATTCCAATGATAGAAACCTATTGGAACCTCAGGAGCTTTGCTAGGCAAGCATTTATTAACCCTTCCCACTAAAAAGCAGTATATGTTCATTATATAAACTTGAAAAAGAGCATTTAAAAAAGGAAAAGAAATTACTTATATTCCTTTTGCTGTTAATATTTCATTGTATTGCTTTCAGGTTCTTTTTGTCCTCTAACACATTTTTAAAGCAAGCACTGTGATAATAATACACTGTTTCATTTCCCCATTAACATTGTAACATAGTGTCTCGTTTACCAAATTCTTCATTAGCATCATTTTAATAACAGCTCAACGCAGACACTAATGCACAGACATACATTTACATTGTTACTAAGAATATAAAAACCCCTACAAACTATGTAAATCAGAATTGTTTCTTATTCCTTGACATTATAAATAACACTGCAGCATCTTTGTGCAAAAGTCTGTACACATTGACTTTTCCACGCCCCTGGCATAGATGCATGATGTTGGAAAGGACTCAGGATCTCTCCACTTGCACCTAGAAAGTTCGGTGTCAGCAACTAAGTTCACACACACACACACACACACACACAAGCAAGCAGACATAGTTTCCAACTTTATTCCTGTCTTGCACCCCAGTTCTCTTTTCTGGTGTCCTGGTACTTCCCTGAGCTCCCCAAGCTCTGGCTGGGCTCCATTTCCCCCTCACCTGCTCTGTGCCAGGCTCTCAAGATCAGGAGAGGAACAAGGCAATATTTACTGCAAAGTTCTCTGGGCTTCTGGAGTAACATCCCTTCTTTAATCTAGCTATCCATGTTCCGGCCATTTCCACTTGTGATTTGCAAGGTGTCAGGGAATCTCAGATTATATGGTTCTTACACAGATCCCCCAGTTACCCATTATGGCACCTGATTCATTTCTTTGGGTTAAAGTGTAAATGAATTTTCTTGTCACCTTTAAAATGCACATGCTTTTGAGAACGGTGATGCTTTAAACTCTTATGGATCATAATTCTCTTGATATGAACTAATTTATCAGGTCCTTTGCTCCTCCCTCCTTTCTTTTCTCCCTCCCCTCCAAGCAAAGTTTTATGTATACAAGCACTCTTTAAAAAAAGGTCAGTATTGTAACAAAAATGGAGAAGTCCCCTTCTCCAGCCTTCTCTGACTGCTTAGAAGGCAACCTCTTTTAGCTTTTTCTTTGTCCTTCTATATTTCTAAATAAATTGTGAGTACTGAGATTTCTTGATTTTTCTTTTCTTTTTTTTTTTTTTAAGATTTTATTTATTTGACAGACAGAGATCACAAGTAGTCAGAGAGGCAGGCAGGGGGTGGGGGGTAAGCAGGCTCCCCACCGAGCAAAGAGCCCGATGCGGGACTTGATCCCAGGACCCTGGGATCATGACCTGAGCCGAAGGCAGAGGCTCTAACCCACTGAACCAACCAGGTGCCCCTTGATTTTTCTTTTTCAATTTAGATAGGACTTATTGGTTTCTGTTATAGAAGATGAAGATATAACTCTTGTTTACCCCAACCCACAAAGACACATATACACATTAAGGCTTTCATTCTTATGATAATTGAATATAATGATTCAGATGTGTACACTGGCTAAATTTCTCTTTTGCAACTTATTTTGTTGTGATTTTTGTCTGAGTTTCCCTTGTTAATTTATCCTCAAATCCTCTATCATTTATATAATCTCCTCTCACTATGTTCAAATACATCAGGCCATCCTATCAATTTCATCCTTTATTGTAAGACCTCCCTCTTGAAGCACCCCTTGTCTTACTTTAAATTGGGTGCCCCCGTCACCTGCCTCTCTGTGCCTCTCCTGTCACAGACTGGCTGCCTGAGCCCCGTGGCTTCCTTCTTTGGGCTCACACCCTTATTTTGGTGAAGGATGTCTTCCAGTAGCTTTCTGGGAAAATTGAAACCTTGCACATCTTGAATCTCTCTCCCCCACCCTTATTCTTGATTAATAATCTGACTAGATAATAGAATTCAATGTTGAGATTTATTTTCCCTCCACATTTTAAAAGCATTATTCCACTGTTTTTCTAATATCCACGGTTGCTATTGGGAAGTCTCTTGCCATTCTGATTCCTGATCTTTTTTCTATTACCTGTTTTTTTTTTTTTTTAATTTGGAAAATTTAAGACTCAATTCTTTTTCCTAATTTCTGAAAGGTTATGCTCATGTGCCTTCAGATGGACCTTTGTTCCCTACAATGAGCTGAATATCCAATGAGCCCTTTCAAACTGGACACACTTATCTTTCAATTCTGATAAGTCTTGAAACACTTGTGTGATCATCCCCCCCTCCCGCCCCCATCCCGTTTTCGCCATCCTACGTTTCTGGAATACCTAGTATTTGCTTGCTGTATCTCCTAAAATGATCGTTCAATTTTCTCATCATTTTCTTCCTATATTGCTTCCTTTGTTGTTATTCTACATTCTAGAAGACTTATCATTATATCACCCCAGACCCTCTGTTCAATTTTTCATTTCTTCTATCAGAGTTTTAATATCTCCTGCTTGGGGGGGGGGGGTGGACTCACTGTTCTTGCTTTGTGAAACTATAATTTTTTTTTAAATTTTACTCTGTTTTCTGTGTGGTCACGGTTTCCTCAGACTTCCTTATTCCTTTGTTTTCATTTGCATCGTTCATGTTGAGGGGGTCTGGTGATCTTCAGCTGCCTTCTTTAGGGGCAAGACACTCAAAAAGTTCATCAGGAGCTCTGTGGGGGGAGGGGAGTTATTTTTTGACCACTGGGCTTCGCTGTACAATGCGTTGGGCTGGCCACGGCATTTGAGCCTCCCCACCCCCCTGTGGCCGGTATTGATGGGTCTTTTTTCTTGGTATGGTTAGGTTCTCCTCCGAGGGAACTGGGAAGTGTGAGTCCGGCTGTGAACACCCCTGGAGTCATGTAAGGGAAGGGAGCCTAGTTTTTTTTTTGGGGGGGGGGGGTTAAATTTTTTATTTTTTATAAACATATATTTTTATCCCCAGGGGTACAGGTCTGTGAATCGCCAGGTTTACACATTTCACAGCACTCACCAAAGCACATACCCTTCCCAATGTCCATAACCCCACACCCCTTCTTCCAACACCCCTCCCCCCAGCAACCCTCAGTTTGTTTTGTGAGATTAAGAGTTACTTATGGTTTGTCTCCCTCCCAATCCCATCTTATTTCATTGATTCTTCTCCTACCCACTTAAGCCCCCATGTTGCATCACCACTTCCTCATATCAGGGAGATCATATGATAGTTGTCTTTCTCTGCTTGACTTATTTCGCTAAGCATGATATGGGAGCCTAGTTTTTATTAATCAGTATGTATTCTTTCCTCTAACCTCCCTTTTCTCCATGCTGTAGCTCTGAGTTCAGCTATGCCTGGTGTCCAGAAGGCCAGACAGATATCGTCTGGTCCAGATTCACTGCAAGTCGAACTTCGCTCTTCTGCTGTGGCTAGGGAGAGGGAGTCCCTCAGCAGCATGAAGCCCGGAGGGTATGTGGGGCTTAGTGTTCCCTAAACAGATCTTCAGACAGCTCTGCTGTCCATTCCACCTGTACCTCTATTTTCCAAAGTCTCTGGCCCTTACAATTCCTGAGACTTTCCTCATTTTGTTTTTGCTTTGTTCCATTTTTTGAGTCAGACGCTGTCACACATCACCAGCTCCTGATGTCTGTCTCCTCGAGGCTGCCAAGTCCGTTAGCACTTTCCCTTCCATTCTCCCCCTCCTGAAGCTTTGTCACCTGCCTCCTGATGTACTTTTACTTGTAGATCCCCCTGTGGGGAGAGGGGCAGGGGTTGTTGTCAGTTGGTTTTGTAGTCTCTACATAAAATGGGAGAGTCAGGTCCTTTTCATGACAAAGAGTCCGAGGTTTAATGGAAACAGGGGAGAAGAGGGTACAGCATTAGTTCTTGCCCGTGTAGGGCACAGGTGCAGTGTCAGAAATCAGGGAAGTCCTTGATGGCGAAGCCGCAGCCTGAACACCCCAGGATCCCTGAACCTGGCCGGAGGGAAACGAGCAGTAAAGAAGGAAGATGAGAGTGTGTCCAAGAAAAACTGCTACTTTAAAAGTATGCAGTGGGCGGGGTGCCTGGGTGGCACAGTCCAGTTAAGCAGGCTGCTCCTGATTTCAGTTTAGGTCCTAATCTCATGGTGGTGAGATCAAGCCCTGTGTTGGGCTCCATGCTTAGCGGGGAGTCTGCTCGAGTCCTTCTCTCCCTCTCCCTCTGTCCCTCCTCTCGTGCTCTCTCTCTCTCTAATAAAAAAACAAATCTCAAAAAAAAAAAATTTGCAATAAGCCATCCAGGACCACAGCCATATTAAGACATCAATTCACAATTGTTCTGGCTGCCAGGAAGCGTCTTGTGTGTAAAGAACAGTGAGCCCCAGCCCTACCTGGATCACAGGCTGACTGCAGACAGAGCTGGAGGGAACCTGCGTCATCTTTCATCCAGCCCTTTCAGAGGCTCAGGGTTCTGTCTAGGTTCTTGTAAGTAGCTGGTGACATGGTGGTGACTGAATCCTAAGCAGGCATGATGATCAACAGCGCCGGGCATGGGCGCCCGCAGCGGAGAAAGAAACACTGATTGTCCCAGTGTTCTCTGGCACCATATGGCTTCAGACACAGGAAAGCTAGCAAAGCCATGCACACCTGTCCCCCCGCCCCCGCCCTGCTGCAACCCTGCACCCCAGCAGCATCGATAGTCCGCCCACCAGCAACCCCCTCCGGGGCCCCCCTCTTCTTCACTCACCATCACCTTTGTGCTCTGAGCCTTCGAGATGTCATTGTTCTGAGTTGCCTTTTAACACGGTCACTTTGTGGCTTTTTGGCAAATGGGTTGGAATCAGGCAAGAATGAAAGGAAGCTTGTGTGGTGATGTGGGGAGATGGCAGTGGCTGGACAAGGTAGGGATGGATGGTGGCCAGAGAGAGAAATGGACAAACACAAGCTGCTTGCCCAGGAGACCCCACAGGACTGGCAGATGGATTAGTAATGAAAGTGAGGAAACCAGCAGGATTCTTAGTTTCCAGCTCAAGTCATTGCGAGAATCTTGGAGCCATTTACTGTCGTAGGAAAAGGTAGGGAGCAGGGAGCTCCTTTCGGAAGGGAAATCAGAGATTGTATAGACACGCTAATTTTGCAGTGTTTCAGACAAATGTAACTGGAATTTCTCTGAAAATGTCAAGCAGACATAATCCTGAATCCTTTCTGGTCTCAGATTCCTCCTTTGTGAAATGAAAAGAGTAAATAAAATCTTCTCTGTTGCCTCCCCAACTCCCAGGAAGCACCTTGTGTGTAAAGAACAGTGAGCCCCAGCCCTACACAGCCTTCCTTCCAACACGGCCGCGGCTGCGTAGGATGGGGCCTGTCCGGGGAAGTTGGCAGCTGGACCTGTCAGTCTCTCTCTCAGAGGAGAAGTCTAGGGGAAAGACATGCATTTGGAACACAGTGGTGTAAAAATGGTCCTTATTGTCCAGGGAACTTCTGTGATCCTCTGGAAAGAAGGTGTGGGAAGAAAAGAGAAGATGATTCGGTTATGCCTAAACCCTGAGGAACCACCCCCAACCCCCCTCCACCCACCCACCCCCACCTCTTAAGTGTTCAGGGAGATTGTTTCAGTTTTTTCAGCATTTCTGAAAGAAACTGGACTAAGCAATAGAGAAGCTTTTAAAACATAAACACCTCGCCTTTTCTTTCTAGTTGCAAAGTAGCAACAAAGACCATAACTATTCCCTAGAAACATAAACACAACCATGACATTACCTTATTGGTGAAAATGGTGACCCAGTTAAATCTAGAGAATCCCCAAACCCCAAGGAAAAGGGTTTTTAAGGAAAGACTCTTTTCGTTAGAACCACTGGAAACTGAAGCTATGACTTAAAAAGGTTTGACAGGTAGTTCCATGGTGGAGTGTGTTAGTGAAGCATAAGGAAACAGATAATGATAGAAGACATAATCATTTCTGAAGGAGAGAATTATGGAAGGCTACTCGGGCCTAAATAATTTTTCAGGAAGCACCAAACGTAGGCTAATGGCAAGTTTGCCCACATGCAAGGAAAAGTGGAAAGCCTGACTAAAAAGGGTCAACCCAAACAGCAGTGAGCACGGGTCCAAATTAGGTAATTTGTACACGAAGCAACTTACTGTCATTTTTTAATGTAAAATCAGGCAACTTCCCCAGCATCTTTATTCTTTTCATCAAGATAAGTAAGTTTTCTGCCCCATTGAGTATCAGGCTAATTTCCAGCTCCTTTGTATATTAGAAGTAAATTTAGAAACTACAATAGGATTAAAAAGAAGACATGGTGCTTACTCACACACTTTCCTCTTAAACAATTTAATTTCCGCAACTGCCACCAAAAGTAAAATGAACAAGATCGTTTTAATTTTCAAATTACATGTTTCTGAAAAACAACCCTGTAGCTTCCAGCTCAGGAAAATCTTCTTATTATAAGTCTCAACTAACCATTTGTGGCTGTGAAAAATAAAACTTTAAAATGGAGATATATTTTTGGTCTGGACTCTACTAAGTGCTGCTACTATTCTTCTATTTAAAAATAACCTCAGCTGTGTTAAGTCCATCAGAATAATGCATAGTGTCTATCTCCAAAATGAGGATTTATAGCAGAAGCCAGTATGGAGTGTACTTTTAATGCAAATAATTGAGATGTCTTTTTAAAAAATTAATATCCAACTTCGGCAGCATGGCATTTTTCTAGCCTTGTTTTGGCTTGTTGCAAACTAGTATATCCTAAGTTTTATAAAAAATTACTAATATAATAGAAAATAATTTGGATAGCTTTATTATTTGTGGGAAAAGATGTACTACATGCTAATTATAAAAGAAAATGTGAACAATACAGAAAAGTACAAAAGGAAACACAGATCATTGCAACTGTATAACTAGAGATAGCCATGGTTAACATTTCTTGTCCATACTTCCAATCTTTTTCTCTGTGGGTGCTTGTGCCCTCCATGCCACATGCATACTCCTTCCCATACACACAAAATTGAGATCATATTGCCAATACTGCCTTGTAATCTTTTTTCCTTAACATATCATGAGCAACTTCCTTTAAGATTCAATGTTTTATGATAGCTCATGATTTCTAATGTCTACACAGTATTCCATCATATAGCTAGACCAACACTTACTCAACATTCCCAAATTACTGAACATTGGGGGTGTACTTTTCCAGTTCTAAGTAATGGTACAATGAGTCATCTGCATACGTAAATTATTTTTTGCATCTCTGATGACTTAGAATAAATTTCCAGAAGTAGAATGATTGTATTAGGGAACATGTTATATACATTATAAAAAATTTCTTATTAAAAGAATAATTTTAGGGCAGGTTTAGGATCACAGCAACTTGAGATGAAGGTACAGATTTCCCGTATTCCCCCCTGCCCCCTGCAAATGCACCACCTTCCCCATTATCAATATCCTGGCATCAGAGTGGAACATTTGTTACAAATGCTGAACCAACACTGACACATCATTATCACCAAAGTCCATGGCTTACATTAACATTTACTCTTGGTGTTGGACATTCAGTGAGTTTAGACAAATGTATAATGACATGTATCCACTTTTATGGATCACAAGAGTGGTTTTACTTCCCTAAAAATCTTCAGGTTATACACATGTTAAAGACAATTTAAATACTACCTAAGAGTGGACCAGTTCATGCTTTACCAATGAGTATGAGAGTTTCTGCATCCCTGAACCTTGCAGCATTAAGAATTATTATAAGAAAAAAAAAAAATCCTTGTCAAAGCGGTAGCTGAATGACGCTATCTAATTTTTACTTTGTAGTGAGTTCTAGCACACCATATAGTATTTGCTTATTTAAATTCTTTGTCTGTTCTTTGCCTATTTTTTTTTTAAATTTTATTTATTTATTTGACAGGTAGAGATCACAAGTAGGCAGAGAGGCAGGGAGAGAGAGGGGGAAGCAGGCTCCCCGCTGAGCAGAGAGCCTGATGCGGGGCTCAGTCCTAGGACCCCAAGATCATGACTAGAGCCAAAGGTAGAGGCTTAACCCACTGAGCCACCCAGGTGCCCCTGTTCTTTGCCTATTTTAAAGCTGACTATATCTTTTTTATTGCTTTGAAGGAAATATTTATAGTATCTATTTTAATGTGTATTTAGAGATGCTTTTTACTTTCTGTATTTAGTGATGATGTTTTATTTTCTTTTAACATGTAGAATTTTTAATTTGTATGTCATCAATCTGTGGAAAATAGGTTAGTTCTGATTATTTGAAACTAGAATTTCTAAGGTTTTAAAAAGGAAATAACAGGGCGCCTGGGTGGCTCAGTGGGTTAAGCCGCTGACTTCGGCTCAGGTCATGATCCCAGGGTTCTGGGATTAAGCCCCACATCGGGCTCTCTGCTCAGCAGGGAGCCTGCTTCCCTCTCTCTCTCTCTGCCTGCCTCTCCATCTACTTGTGATTTCTCTCTGTCAAATAAATAAATAAAATCTTTTAAAAAAATAAATAAATAAAAATAATAATAAAAAGGAAATACAGATTGCAAATGCACATGAAAAAGGCATACCCTCAACAACAAAGGAAATTCAAACATAAAATAATAATGTGCCGCTTTTAATCTATCATATTAGCAAAGATTAAAAGTCTTGATAATATGACTTGTTGGTAGAAGGGTAGGAAAATAAGCTTTCTTAATCACTGTTGGTGGACGTGCAAATTCGGCAAGTTTTTGGAGTGCAGTTTGTCAATACCCATTCTATTTAAAATATGCGTACCCTTTGACCCAGCCTTTTTTTTTTTTAGTCATTCAATCTACATTTATTCTGGAGGTTTATGGTATTATTACTTGTAATTGAAGACAACAGAAAAATCCCTATTTTATTTATTTATTCAATAGACATTGATATAGTGCATGCCATGTGCTAAACACCATTCTAAGTACTTTACACGTATGAATTGATTAAATCCTCCTAACAACCCTGTATCAGTTAGGATACATAAGTTTCAGAAGCTTTAATTCCACTAATTTAAGAAAATAGGAAAGTTGGTTTCTTACATAATTGCAAGTCCAGAGGTGAGAAGCAAATCCACAGGTGAGAGGTGGTATGAGGAGTAACTCAAAAATGTCATCAAGAATCAGGGTCTTACAAAAAAAAAGAGAGAGAGAGAAAGAGAGAATCGGGGTCTTTCTTGGGTCAGCTGATTCTTCTCATGCTGGCAAGATGGCCACATGCTTCCTCCTGCCTACCCAAAAGAGAAAGAAAGGACACAGGGCAGAGAGTAGCCTCTCACCCCCAAGCATGGTCTCTAAGCCCTAACTCTCAATCTGATTGATGAGTGTAGGTTATATGTACATTCCTGGACTAATAACTGTCACCAGGATAAAGCCAGGTTCTAATGGGCTTAGACTAATCAGTATCCTCTTCCAGAGTAGTAAAGGAGATAAGTAACTGAAGAGATTTGGGATTATGTTAGGAGAGAAAGAGGGGGAAATTGATGTTAGGAAAGCAACCAATGGTGCCACTTTGAAATCTAAATATCAATAAAAGATAGATCAAACATTCATGGCATATCCATGGAGTGGAAACATATATATCAGTCAAGAAGAAAGAAATAGGGAAAGATGGCAGAATAAGAACTACCTGGAATCTCTTGCCCCATCTTTAGACAACAATTTTACTAGTAGAATCTGTCACAAGCAGAACAGCTTGCACACAATATGTGAGAACAAGAGTGGGCAAAAATGAATAAGATCTTTTAAATATCAGGGATTTGTGCTCTAACTGCTGATTGTTGCTTCTGTTCACAGAGATACAGACAAAGAAGTGGGTAGCCATTATTGTTATATTACCCCCTTCTGTTACAATGTCCTCTTCCTCCAGCTGAAGTGACCTCCAGGGTGTTTTAAAAGTCAGTGTCTTTCATTCCTCTTTATTCTTCTCTTTTTCTACTTTTGGGAACCAAACATTAAGGACTAAATCATGAAAAAATAGCTGCATGAATAGGAAAAAAGAAAATGACACATACATCCGTAGAAAAGCACAGAAAAGAACTGGGAGGATCTTACATTTACACCTCAGGCTGACCCTCCACAGAGAGATAGCCTACAATAATAAAACAAACAAACAAACAAAAAACACCAAAGAACAAATACAAAAAAAATAATTGTTTAAAAACCTGCAAACCCTGGGGTGCCTGGATGGCTCAAAGGGTTAGGCCTCTGCCTTTGGCTCAGGTCATGATCTCAGGATCCTGGGATCAAGCCTTGCATTGGGTCTCTGCTCAGGAGGGAGCCTGCTTTCTTTCTGCCTACTCTCTGCCTACTTGTGATCTCTCTTTGTCAAATAAATAAAATCTTAAAAAAAAAAAAAACCCTGAGGGAAGGAGAGAACTCAATTTCCAGAGTAACAGTATTATTAGATTCAAATGTCCACTTTTCAACAAAAAGTCATAAAGCATATGAAGAAACAGAAATGTATGGTGCATTCAAAGGAAAAAAATCAAGAGAAACTGCCCTTGAAAAAGGCCTAATGGCAGATATACTAGGCAAAGACTTTAAAAAAATTGTCATCAAGATGCTCAAAGAACTAAAGGAAGATGTAGAAAGAGTCCAGAAAAGGAAGAATGTACAAAATGGAAATATCAATTAAAAGATGGAAAACTTTGAAAAGAAACCAGAAAGACATTCTGGAGCTTAAAATACAACAGCTGAAATTAAAAATTCACTAGAGGGATTAAAAGACAAATGTAAGCAGGTAGAGAAGGATTCTTCAAACTTGAAAATAGGACAATGGAAATTATTAAGTTTGAGAAAGAGAAAGAAAAAAGATTCAAGAAAAGTGAACAGAGGAGACCCATGAGACATCATTAAGAGGATCAATGTACTCATCGTGGGCATCCAAAAAGGAGAGAGAAGGGAAAAATAAGAAAATTTGAAGAAATAATACTGAAAACTTTCCAAATTTGATGAAAGATATGAGGATAAACATCCAAGAAGCTCAATGAACTTCAACTAAGATGAACTTAAAGAGACTTACACCAAGTCACATTAAAATAAAATATACAAAGGCCAAAGACAAAGAGATCGCGAAAACAGCAAGAGAATCAAATCATTGCATGCAAGGGACCCTCAAGAAGATTATCAGCAGACTTCTTGAGCCTTTGGAAACCAGAGGACAGTGGGCTGATATATTCAAAGTGCCAAAAACAAAACAACTATCAACCTAGAATCCTACATCAGGCAAAACTGTCCTTAAAACTGAGGAAGAAATTAAGACATTCCCACATAAACAAAAGCTAAGGAAGTTCCTTACCAGTAGACCTGCCTTGCATGAAATGCCCAAATAATTTCTTCAAAGTGAGAGGAAAGGACACCAGAGAGTAACCCAAAACCAGAAAAAGAATTAAAGTTCTTAGGGATGCCTGGGTGGCTCACTCCGTTCACCTTCAGTTCAGATCATGATCTCAGGGTCCTGGGATGGAGCCCAAAGGGAAATTTTCTTCTCCCTCTCCTTCTCCGCCCCCCCCAGCCCATGCTCCATCTCTTTCTCTCTCTCTCTCAAATAAATAAATAAAATGTTTTCAGAATTTAAAAAAATTTAAAAAAGAATTAATGATATCAGTAAAGGTAAATACATGGGCAATTATAAAAGCAAGTATTGTTGCAACCATGATTTGTACCTGCACTTCTTGTTTTCCTATATGATTTAAGAGATTAGCACATTTGAAGAAAAAATTATTCGTCTAAGACTAGTGTTATTGTAGCTTTACTTGGTAATTCTGAATCTTGTTTTCCCATAATATGTGTAATGCACTTAAAGGAATTACTAGTTCATAGTTTGGGACACACAATATATAAAGATATAATTTGTGACATTAACAACACAGGAATGGGAGTGGAAATATAAAGAAGCAGAGTTTTTATATATTAAGAAGTTAAGCTGCTATAAATTCAAATTAGATGTTATGACTTTAGGATGTTAAATATAATTCCCATGGTAACCACAAGGAAAATAGCTATAAAATATATACAAAAGGAAATGAGAATGGAATTTAAACATCTCATTATAAAAAATCAACTAAACACAAAGTAGATAGCAATGTAAGAAATGAAGGACAAAAAAAGGTATAAGGCATACAGAAAACAGAGAGCTAAATGAAAACACGAAATCCCCTCCTTATTAGTAATTACTTTAAATGTAATGGATTAAACTCTCCAATCAAAAGAGATAAGCAAAATTAATAAAAACACATGCTCCAACTATATGTTGTCAAGAGACCCATTTTAGATAATAAAGACACAAATAGATTAAAAGTAAAAGGGTGAAAAAAAGATATTCTGTGCAAATAGTAACAAAAAGATATTGGGGTAGTTATATCAATATCAGACAAAACAGGCTTTATATCAAAACATTTTTTTACAAGAAATAAAGAAGGATATTATATATTAATAAAAGTTTCAATACAGCAAGAAGATATAACAATTATAAATATATAAATATGTAATGATAGGCCATCAAAATATATGAAGAAAAACTGACAGAATTGAAGGAAGAAAAAGAAAGTTTTACAATAACAAATGGGGACTTTAATATCCCCATTCACAATAATAGAACAAGATGGAGGAAGGGGCCAAGAGCTGACAGTGTGGGTGGCCTCTAGAAGCAAAAAAAGGTGAGGAAGAGGATTCTTCCCTAGAACCTCTGGAAGAAACAGCCCTGCTGATGCCTTGATTTTAGCCCAGTGAGACCCATTTCAGACTTCTGACCTCAAAACTGTAATTTTTTAAACCATTAACTATGTGGAAATTTGTGACATCAGCAATAGAAAACTGATACAGGAAGGACATTTTCTTCCTGCTGAATTAATTTTCTTTTTTTAAAATTTTATTTCATTTAAATTCAATGAATTAACATAGAGTGTATTATTAGTTTCAGAGATAGAGTTCAGTGATTCATTAGTTGCATATAACACCCAGTGTTCATTACATCTCGTGCCCTCCTTAATGTCCATCATCCAGTTACCCCATTCCCCCACCTACCTCCCCTCCAGCAATGTTCAGTTTGTTTCGTAGAGTTAAGAGTCTCTTATGGTTTGTCTCTCTCTTTCTGATTTAATTTTCAATGGAAAATATAGTATGGTTTTACAAAGGAACTGGAGAAAATGTATGACTTCTCTCTGAATTCTTGCTATCAAATATACATAAAACATTTTTTTAAAGATTTTATTTATTTATTTGACAGAGAGAGATCACAGGTAGGCAGAGAGGCTGGCAGAGAGAGAGAGAAGCAGGCTCCCCGCTGAGCAGAGAGCCCGACTCAGGACTCGATCCCAGGACCCTGAGATCATGACCCGTGCCGAAGGCAGCGGCCTAATCCACTGAGCCACCCAGGCGCCCCACATAAAACATTTTTAAGAGTCACATAGAACAATGATTTAAGTGTCACTTTGTCTTACGTACAAGAATGGCTGTTGGAATAGAAGGGCTTTGGACTTAGCATCTGACTCTGACTTTAGCATCTCTCTATGATCTCTCTGTGTTCTTGGGTGGGTTACTTGTCCTCTTATTTATACAATGGTCTAATAATGCTTCCTCTACAAGATCAGTAAATTTATTCCTGTTCTATTCACAGCATTTGAGTTACATGACACATTTAACATCTACTAATAAGGTCTATTTATTGAGTGCCTGCTGTTTGTTGCAGGCAGTGAAGAGAATACAGAGCCATAAGGGACATTCAAACCACACCTGCCCTAACAACTTTAAAACTATAGTGGAAATATAAGAAGCATGTCCTACAGTGGAAGTTAGAATGTGATAAACACCACACAGTACAAGAAGAGACAAGAGGGGAGAGAGTTCTCAGCATAGCTGACTTTGAGGGTGGGTCAGAATTTCTCATTTCTTTTGTTCCAAAGGGAAATTAAATCCAGATCAAGGCTCCATTTGCCCAGACTAAAAGGAAATTTTACCCCAAACTTTATTCCTTTCCCAGCTTTTCCTATCTCAGTAAATGACATCCTACTCATACAATTGGTTAAAGCTAAACTCAAGCTATATTCCTTGATGCTTGTCTCTCCTCCCCCAACCATGTCATGTCTGTGATTAATAGGAAGTTTGATCCTCCAAAGCCAACCCAATCTGGCTGTATCCCCCACCTGACCCATCACCTTCCCCTGCCTCAAGCACTTCACTGACTAGCCTCCCTGGATTCCCTCTTCTTCCACCCGTTCCCACAGAGCATCCAGAATGATCTTTTAAAAGAGCATCTCAGGACATGCCGTGTTCCTACTCAAACTTAAAGGCTTGCTCAGCAGAAGCCCCTCAAATGGTCCTGGGTGGCTTGTTTACTGTAAATGCCCATAGTGTTCAAGCAGCTTCTCATTTCTCCTCTGGGAAAATCCTGGAGGCTGAAGATTGAAACTCACAAAGAATGAGGACAAGTTTTGAATCACATGAATTATCCTGCCACATAATGCAGTAAAAACCACTGAATGCAGAAGGATGTAAAGTAATTGATTAGAATGCTTTCTAATACATAGAAAAACCTGAGACAAGGTAAAATAAACTATTATCAATGGTTGTGGGAGGAGGGAAAGGTTACCATGGATAATGCTGACTCTTTTTTTTGATTTTGCTGGATTTCCTACATTACATGTAATGAGAGTATGTTGCTTTCCTATTGTTTTTGAAAGTTTTTTAAACTATATTTTTTTATAAAATGTTTTTTAAACCCAGAACTCCTCATCGGGTAACTTATCATCCGAAAATTAATCATGAATGTGCATGTAGCTGTCATTACAGAATCTTCACTAAATAATTTTTCATAATATTGAAAAAGTTAAAAACAACTTGAACGTCTAAAAATAAGAGATTATTTATAATGACAAAATACAGACAAGTCTCAAAATTTATGCTGTAGAACATATTATGGAAAAACATTCGCTATGTAGATACATTAAAAAGAAAGATTACAAAACATAACATGATCCCATTTTTGTAAATAGATACATAGACTTAGGGGGAAAAATCACTTCAGGGTATAAAGGCAAAGGTAAGCCTTCATTACTGCTCGGTTTTAGGTATTACAGATCAACCTTATGTTTCTTCTTTGGGCTTACAACCTTTTATTTTTTTGTCCTTTTTTTTTTTTTTTTTTTTAAGAACATTTTTGGGGGTGCCTGGGTGGCTCAGTCTGTTAAGCATTTAACTCTTGATTTCAGCTCAGGTCATGATCTCGGCGCCGTGAGATCCAGCCCCACATGGGGCTCCATGCTCAGCACAGACCCTGCTGGACATCCTTTCCCTCTGCCCCTTCCCCCTGCTTTCTCGCTTTCCGTCTCTCAAATAAATAAAGAAATAAAATGTTTTTTAAAAACAACAACAAAAAAGAACATTCTGTATTACTTTTCCAGTAAGGAAAAAGAGAGCAATAGAAGTTATACATGTATTTTTTAAAAGATCCTCAGAATTGTCCACTGCAGTGTGGGAGAACTGATGTTCTGGTTGGGGGTCCTCCAGGTGCCCCGGCTGGAGCAGGAACAGTGAGAGGCAGGAGAGGGAACTACAGAGGATGGACCCAGGACCGGAGGGGGCTGATGGTTTCCTGGTACCTAGTGACAGGTAGCTCTTGATGGTTAGTTAAAACTCTTAGAACTTCTTCCAGTTCATCTGTTTGGATGGCTTTGGGGCATTCGTTAAGTCTCACAAGTGTTTATTAAGCAGCTACTCTGTACCATGTGCTGCCTCTGGGTTTTGGGCTGCGGAGAGGTGGCCCCAGCCACCGACCTGATGAGCCAGTAGTGTTGACTGCCCTCCCAAGGCAAGCAGTGACGAAAACCTCGTACCAAAGCAGAAGGCCACATGGCAGTTTTCAAGACAGGGGCAAGAACTGATTTAGGATCGGGACACCTGGGCGGCTCAGTCAGTTAAGCATCTGCCTTGGGCTCAGGTCATGATCTCAGGGTCCTGGGATTAAGCCCTGCATTGGGCTCCCTGCTGAACAGGGAACCTGCTTCTCCCTCTGCCTGCCCCCCACCCCGCTTGTGTTCTCTCTCTCTCTCTCTCCCCGTCCCTCTCTCTGACAAATAAGTAAAATCTTTAAAAAATAAACAAAAAAGAATTGATTTAGGATCTCAGTATTTCCATCAACATCGTGGCGACATGAAACACATGACTTTGGTCCTGTCTATGAGCAGTTGAGAGCGTAGGCCTTGCACACAGAGACCTGGGCTCGCTCCTACCCTCCTTCTCTCTGAGACTCAGACACATTGCTTCACCTCTGTGTGTTCTCAGTTTCAGCCTCCATAAAATGGAGCAACAATACCTACTTCAGAGATGTCTCAGTTTTGCCATTAGAGACAGCTTATGGGATGTGCTCGCCCCTTCATTATTCATCATTACAAGACGGCAGTGATGCCCAGAGAACCAGCTCTCACCATGGGTCAATGACTGTGCAGAGGCTAGGCAGCTCTGGTTTCGAGCCCTATAACCTCATCCAGACAGCAGGCAAGAAGATCCATTTGGCCTCAGTCTTAGAGATCCGCTTGCATGTGGTCTTTCCTGGAGGGAGGGCAGGGAGTGCCAGACTTCTAGTCTCAACAAGGCAGCAGGGTCACCAGACTAGTGGGGGGACAGGGCAGGAAACACCACCCTTCCCCTGGCTTGGCTGAAGGCACTGCTGGCCTGTTTATATGCTGATGTCAGTCTGGAGTTCTCATTTTTCCCATGAGTTCCTGAGCCCTGGAGATAAGGGCCTGAGGTTGTCACCAGCACTTCCTGTCTCTGTGTGGATTCACTACGGAGACTTGCCTGGCTCAGAAGTGCTCCTGTGGCTGCCCCCCACCTTGACAGCCCCTCAGGACACCGGCCCTTCTGTGCCTCTTTGTGCCCTAGGCCGCTCACCTGATCACAACCTTAACTGTGTAATTGTGTTTGTGTGTGTGTGTGTGTGTGTGTGTGTGTGTGTGTGTGTGTATTTCACATATCATTACCCAGCATCCTCGTCCAAATCATGGGCTGTCAATACCACATTTTCTACCTTGTTTTCCTTTCTTGGTGACTTTCTTGAGCTGCATTTGGCTAGAGTTTCGATGTGTGGTGTCATAGGAGGAACACAAGCTGCATTTGAACCCAGGCCTGGCTGTGTGACGCAAGCTGAGAAGGGAGTCATTTAACCCCCTCACCTCAGGACTCCCCTGCCAAGGAATGGAATGCTACCTGCCACAGGAGCTCCAAGAGGATTAAATGAGACATAGGGACACCCCAAGTGTGGTGCCTAGTGTACAGAGGGTGTGCAATAAATACTCTTTACTTCAGTTAGCTTTATATTCTAGAAGTTTCTACCTAATATTTTTACCTTGGGCTGTCACTCATCAGCCTGTCAAGAAAGGGTCTATTTTCCTCATGAGAACTAGAGCAGTACTACAAGAGAAATGGAGGAAGCTGGGCTGAGGGAGTGCCTTCCCCTCTTCCTATCTCCTCCCTGTGGAGGGGGTGGGATGCCTCATACATGCCACACTGGGGAACTGCTGGCTTTGGGGGCACAGAGGGACATAGTCTGCTGAAGTATTCACGCCATCCCTGTTCTTCACACTCACTGAGCTGAATAATCCCTTCTAGTTATGTGGACATCAACGCAGAGAAAGCAACTTCAGGGACCCCAACAGAACAATTAAAAAGATCTTAAGCAGCTGCTTGCCAACTGAAGAAATGTCTAGGAAACATTTGATTAGCATTTGCTAAAGTGTGTTCCAAAGGACATTAGGCAGAGAGATGTAAATGAGAGCTCTGGAGGGAGGAAGGGGGTACCTGTGAAACACTGAGGACATTCTGGGGGAGGACAGGTGAATTAGGCTTCTTTGCCACATGCCTTCACAGAACTTTACCTTCTCTGGTGTCTTGTAAACCTTTGGATAGGAAAAACCTACAGTGCTTCCCAAAACCAGGTGAGTGTAGAGCCTCCCTTCCCCCCCCTTTTTTAAAAGATTTTATTTATTTATCAGGGGGGGGGGGAGAGAGCGAGCACAGGCAGACAGAATGGTAGGCAGAGGTAGAGGGAGAAGCAGGCTCCCTCCCGAGCAAGGAGCCTGATGTGGGACTCGATCCCAGGATGCTGGGATCATGACCTAAGCTGAAGGCAGCTGCTTAACCAACTGAGCCACCCAGGCATCCCCCCCCCCCACCTTTTTTTAAGAACTCCTATTAACACTATAGAGCTAGGATTGTTCTGTGAGATGTTTCTAGAAACACTGCTGGTTTTTTACAGCCTCATTAAGCATATTTTACATATCATATAATTCACTCACTTCAAGTGTACAATTCAATGATTTTCAGGAAATTTGCCAAGTTGTATAATCATCACCATAAATCAGTTTTAAAATGTTTCCATCAACCCCAACACCATCCTGGTACTCTTTGTTAATCCCTGTTCCACAGCCCCTCCCCCACAGCCCAGGCAACCACTAATCTTCCACCTGGGTCTCTAGTTTTGAGAATCATTCCCTTTTTTGTTGTGGTGGTGGTAAAATGTACATAACAAAATTTGCCATTTTAAAGTGTATAATCCGGTGGCAGTACATACATTCACAATGTTGTGTAACTATCATCACCATTCATCTCTAGAACTTTTCACCCTTCAAACGGAAACTCTGTATCCATCAAACACTAACTCCCCCTTTTCCGTCCTCCAGCCCGTGGGGACCACCAGTCTACATTCTGTCTCTATGAGTCTTACCGCTCCAGGTCTCTCATAGAAGTGAATTGTACAGTGTTTGTCCTTTTGTGTCTGGCTTATTCCCTCAGCATAACGTCTTGAAGGTTCATCCATGTGGTAGCGTGTGTCAGAATTTCCCATTTTTAAAATTTTTTTTAAATTTATTTTTCATTTATTTTCAGCATAACAGTATTCATTATTTTTGCACCACACCCCAGTGCTCCATGCAATTCATGCCCTCTGTAATATCCACCACCTGGCTCCCCCAACCTCCCACCCCCCGCCCCTTCAAAACCCTCAGATTGTTTTTCAGAGTCCATAGTCTCTCATGGTTCACTTCCCCTTCCAATTTCCCACAACTCCCTTCTCCTCTCTAACTCCCCATGTCCTCCATGTTATTTGTTATGCTCCACAAATAAGTGAAACCATATGATAATTGACTCTTTCTGCTTGACTTATTTCACTCAGCATAATCTCTTCCAGTCCCATCCATGTTGTTAAACAAAAGTTGGGTATTCGTCCTTTCTGATGGAGGCATAATACTCCATAGTGTATATGGACCACATCTTCCTTATCCATTCATCCGTTGAAGGGCAT